>NC_046164.1:81691271-81794355 GCF_011064425.1 Rattus rattus | reverse complement strand
TACAATAAGAACTTCAAGACTCTGAAGAAAGAAATTGAAGAAGACCTCAGAAGATGGAAAGTTCTCCCTTGCTCATGGATTGGCAGGATTAATATAGTAAAAATGGCCATTTTACCAAAAGCGATCTACAGATTCAATGCAATCCCCATCAAAATACCAATCCAATTCTTCAAAGAGTTAGACAGAACAATTTGCAAATTCATCTGGAATAACAAAAAACCCAGGATAGCTAAAACTATCCTCAACAATAAAAGGACTTCAGGGGGAATCGCTATCCCTGAACTCAAGCAGTATTGCAGAGCAATAGCGATAAAAACTGCATGGTATTAGTACAGAGACAGACAGATAGACCAATGGAATAGAATTGAAGACCCAGAAATGAACCCACACACCTATGGTCACTTGATTTTTGACAAAGGAGCCAAAACCATCCAATGGAAAAAAGATAGCATTTTAGCAAATGGTGCTGGTTCAACTGGAGGTCAACATGTAGAAGAATGCAGATCGATCCATGCTTATCATCCTGTACAAAGCTTAAGTCCAAGTGGATCAAGGACCTCCACATCAAACCAGACACACTCAAACTAATAGAAGAAAAACTAGGGAAGCATCTGGAACACATGGGCACTGGAAAAAATTTCCTGAACAAAACACCAATGGCTTATGCTCTAAGATCAAGAATCGACAAATGGGATCTCATAAAACTACAAAGCTTCTGTAAGGCAAAGGACCCTGTGGTCAGGACAAAACGGCAACCAACAGATTGGGAAAAGATCTTTACCAATCCTACAACAGATAGAGGCCTTATATCCAAAACATACAAAGAACTCAAAAAGTTAGACCGCAGGGAGACAAATAACCCTATTAAAAAATGGGGTTCAGAGCTAAACAAAGAATTCACAGCTGAGGAATGCCGAATAGCTGAGAAACACCTAAAGAAATGTTCAACATCTTTAGTCATCGGGGAAATGCAAATCAAAACAACCCTGAGATTTCACCTCACACCAGTGAGAATGGCTAAGATCAAAAACTCAGGTGACAGCAAATGCTGGCGAGGATGCGGAGAAAGAGGAACACTCCTCCATTGTTGGTGGGATTGCAGACTGGTACAACCATTCTGGAAATCAGTCTGGAGGTTCCTCAGAAAATTGGACATTGAACTGCCTGAGGATCCAGCTATCCCTCTCTTGGGCATATACCCAAAAGATGCCCCAACATATAAAAAGACACGTGCTCCACTATGTTCATCGCAGCCTTATTTATAATAGCCAGAAGCTGGAAAGAACCCAGATGCCCTTCAACAGAGGAATGGATACAGAAAATGTGGTACATCTACACAATGGAATATTACTCAGCTATCAAAAACAACGACTTTATGAAATTCAGAGGCAAATGGTTGAACTGGAAAATATCATCCTGAGTGAGCTAACCCAATCACAGAAAGACATACATGGTATGCACTCACTGATCAGTGGCTATTAGCCCAAATGCTTGAATTACCCTAGATGCCTAGGAACAAATGAAACTCAAGACGGATGATCAAAAATGTGAAGGCTTCACTCCTTCTTTAAAAGGGGAATAAGAATACCTTGGCAGGGAAGAGAGAGGCAAAGATTAAAACAGAGACTGAAGGAACACCCATTCAGAGCCTGCCCCACATGTGGCCCATACATATACAGCCACCCAATTAGACAAGATGGATGAAGCAAAGAAGTGCAGACCGACAGGTGCCGGATGTAGATCGTTCCTGAGAGACACAGCCAGAATACAGCAAATACAGAGGCGAATGCCAAAGCAGCAAACCACTGAACTGAGAACGGGACCCCGTTGAAGGAATCAGAGAAAGAACTGGAAGAGCTTGAAGGGGCTTGAGACCCCATATGTACAACAATGCCAAGCAACCAGAGCTTCCAGGGACTAAGCCACTACCTAAAGACTATACATGGACTGACCCTGGACTCTGACCTCATAGGTAGCAATGAATATCCTAGTAAGAGCACCAGTGGAAGGGGAAGCCCTGGGTCCTGCTAAGACTGAACCCCCAGTGAACTAGACTGTCGGAGGGAGGGCGTGCAATGGAGGGAGGGTGGGGAGGGGAACACCCATAAGGAAGGGGGAGGAAGGGGATGTTTGCCGGAAACCGGAAAGGAATAACACTCGAAATGTACATAAGAAATACTCAAGTTAATAAAAAAAAAAAACAAGAAATGTAATATTTCAAATATAAATACATAAAATGTCCAAATATTCTGAAATATTGGAAAATCTGGATGAAATGAACAATTTTCTACACAGATACCAGGTACCCAAGTTAAATCAGGATCAGATAAACCATATAAACATCCCTATAACTTCTAAAGTAAGAGAAGGCACTAAAAGTCTCCCAACCAAAAAAAAGCCCAGGACCAGATGGGTTTAATGCAGAATACTATCACACCTTCAAAGAAGACCAATACTCCCCAAACTATTCCACAAAATAGAAAGAGAAGGAACAGTACCAATTCCTTCTATAGCCACATTTATGCTTATACCTAAACCACACAAAGACCCAACAAAGAACTTCAGACCAATTTCCATTATGAATATCGACACAAAAATGCTCAATAAAATTCTCACAAACCAAATCCAAGAACTAATCAAAACAATGATTCATCATAATGAATTAGACTTCATCCCAGGGGTGCAGGGATGGTTCAATATACAGAAATCCATCAACATAATCCACTATGTAAACAAACTCAAAGAAATAGACCATATGATCATCTCAATAGATGCTGAGAAAACATTTGGCAAAATTCAACACCACTTCATGTTAAAAGTCTTGGAAAGATCAAGAATTCAAAGACCATACCTAAACATAGTAACAGCAAAATAGAGCAAACCTGTAGCCAACATCAGACTCAATGGAGAGAAACTTGAAGCAATCCCACTAAAATCAGGGACTAGACAAGACTGCCCACTCTCTCCCTATCTATTGAATATAGTACTCAAAATCCTAGCCAGAACAATCAAACAACAAAAGGAGGTCAAATGTATACAAATTGGAAAAGAAGAAGTCAAAACATCACTATTTTCAGATGATATTATAGTATACTAAAGTGACCCCAAAAATCCTACCAGAGAACTCCTAAACCTGATAAACAATTTCAGTGAAGTAAACTGGATATAAAATTACCTCGAACAAGTCAGTAGCCTTCCTCTACTCAAAGGATAAATAGGCTGGGAAAAAATTAGGGAAGCGACACCCTTCACAATAGATAAAAATAAAATAAAATACCTTGGTGTGACTCTAACGAAACAAGGGAAATATCTGTATGACATGAACTTCAAGTTTCTGAAGAAAGAAATTGAAGAAGATCTTAGAAGATGGAAGGACTTCCCATGCTTATGGATTGGCAGGATTAATATTGTAAAAATGGTCATTCTGCCAATAGCAATCTACAGATTCAATGCAATCTCCATCAAAATTCCAACTCTATTCTTCATAGAGTTAAAAAGAGAAATTTGTAATTTTATTTGGAATAAACCAAGATGGGGAAAACTATTCTCAAAGCCAACCATTGAACTGAGGAAGGGGTCCCTGTTGGAGCAGTTACAGAAAGGTTTGAAGTAGCTGAAGGGATTTTGCAACCACGTAAGAACAACACTATCAATCAACCAGAGCTCGCAGGCACTTATCCACCACCCAAAGAGTACACATGGACCTACCCATGGCTCCAGCTGCATATGTAGCAGAGGTTGGCATCGTTGGGCACCAATGGAAGGAGAAGCTTGGATCCTGCCTAGACTGGATGCCCCAGTGTAGTGGAATGTCAGGGCAGGGAGGTGGGAAGGGTTGGGTAGATGGGTGGGGGAACACCCTCATAAAAGAAGGTGGAGGGGGATGTGTTAGGGGATTTGTGGATGGGAAACCAGGAAAGAGGATAATATTGGAAATGTAAATAAATAAAAAATATCCAATAAAACAAAAAAGAATATAAATGCTCAGGATCACCCAGGTTTTAAAAAGTCCAATAAAAAAATTTTTAAAAAATGATAATTTGTTTTCTCCCCTTTGAGTTTGTTTATGTAGTGGATTACATTGAGGATTTCCATATATTGAACTATCCCTGCATACTTGATATGAAACATACTTGGTCGTGATAGATGATTGTTTTGATGTATTCTTTGATTCAGTTTTGTGAGAACTTTATTGAGTATTTTTGCACTGGTATTCATAATATTATTGCTCTGAAGTTCTCTTTCTTTGTTGGGTTTTTGTGTAGTTTGGGTAATTATGGCTTCATAGAAGAAATTGTTTCTATTTTGTGGGATAGTTTTAAGAATATTGGTATTGGGTCTTCTTTGAAGGTCTGATAGAATACTGCACTAAACCCATCTGGTCCTGAGCTTTCTTTGATTGGGAGACTTTTAACAACTGTTTCTATTTCTTTAGGGGTTATGGAACTGTTTAGATGGTTTATCTGATTCGAATTTAACTTTGGTACCTGGTATCTGTCTAGAAAATTGTCCATTTCATTCAGATTTTCCAATTTTTTTTGAATATAGGCTTTTATAGTATAATCTGATGATATTTTTGATTTCCTCATTTTTTGTTGGTATGTCTCCCTTTTCATTTCTGATTTTGTTACTTTTGATACTGTCTCTGTGCCCTCTGGTTAGTCTGGCTAAGGGTTTATCTATCTTGCTGATTTTCTCAAAGAATCAGCTCCCAGTTTTGTTGACTTTTTTGTATGGTTCTTTCTGTTTTACTTGGTTGATTTCATGTCCGAGTTTGATTATTTCCTGCTGTTTATTCCTCTTGGGTGTATTTGCTCCTTTTTTCCTAAAGCTTTCATGTGTGCTATCAAACTGTTTGCGTATACTCTCTCCAGTTTCTCTTTAAAGGCACTCAGAGCTATGAGTTTTCCTTTTAGCCCTGCATTCATTGTGTCCCATAAGTTTGGGTATGTTGTGCCTTCGTTTTCATTAAATTATAAAAAGTCTTTAATTTCTTTCTTTATTACTTTCCTTGACCAAATTATCATTCAGTTCAGCTTCCATGTGTATGTGGGCTTTTTGTTGTTTTTGTTGTCACTGAAGACCAGCCTTAGTCCATGGTGATCTGATAGGATGCATTGGATTATTTCAATTTCCCTGTACCTATTGAGGCCTGTTTTGTGACCAATTATATGGGCAATTTTTGAGACGGTATCATAAGGTGCTGAGAAGAAGGTATATTCTCCTTTCTGGATTAAATGCTCTATAGATATCTGTTAGATCCTTTTGTTTCATAACTTCTCTTAGTTTCACTGTATCTCTGTTTAGTTTCTGTTTCCATGATCTGTCCACTGATGAGAGTGTTGCGTTGAAGTCTCCTACTATAATGGTGCATGATGCAATGTATGCATGGGCTTTAGTAAAGTTTCTTTCATGAATGTAGGTGCCCTGGCATTTGGAGCACTGATGTTCAGAATTGAGAGTTTATCCTGTTGGATTTTTCTTTGATGTATATGAAGTGTCTGTCTTTCCTTATTGTTTTTGATAACTTTTGGTTGAAAGTCAATTATATTTGATATTCGAATGTCTTCTCTAGTTTGTTTCATGACCATTTGCTTGGAGAATTTTTTCTCAGCCTTTTACTCTGAGGTAGTATCTGTCTTTGTCACTGAGGTGCCTTTCCTCTTTGGAGCAAAATGCTGTGTCCTGTTTACCTATCCAGTCTGTTAGTTTATGGCTTTTTATTAGGGAAGTGAGTCCATTGATGTTAAGAGATATTAATGAATAGTGATTGCTGTTTCCTGTTAATATTGTTGTTAGAGGTGGAATTCTGTTTGTGTGGCTCTCTTCTTTTGGGTTTGTTGCAAGAAGATTACTTTCTGGCTTATTCTATGGTGTAGTTTCCTTCCTTGTGTTGTAGTTTTCCATCTACTATTCTTTGTAGGGCTGGATTTTTGGAAAGATATTGTATAAATTTGGTCTCTCCATCTATGTTATTTGAGAGTTTTGCTGGATATAGTAGCCTGGGCTGGCATTTGTGTTCTCTTAGGGTCTCTATGATACCTTTCCTGGATCTTTTACTTTTCATAGTTTCTGCTGAGAAGTCTGTGTAATTATGCTAGGTCTGCCTTTTTATGTTACTTGACCTCTTTTCCTTATTTGCTTTTAATATTCTTTCTTTGTTTTGTGTATTTGGTATTTTGACTTTTATTTTACAGGAAGAAAGTCTTTTCAGGTACAATCTATTTGGAGTTCTGTAGCTTCTTGTATGTTTATTGGCATCTCTTTCTTTAGGTTATGGAAGTTTTCTTCTATAATTGTGTTGAAGATATTTATTGACCCTTTAAGCTGGAATCTTCATTCTCTTCTATACCTATTATTCTTAAGTTTGGTCTTCTCATTGTGTCCTGGATTTCCTGGATGTTTTTTGCTAGGAACTTTTCGCATTTTTCATTTTCTTTGATGGTTGTATGTTTTCTATGGTATCTTCTGCCCCTGAGAGTCTCTCTTCAGTCTCTTGTATTCTGTTGTTGATGCTTGTGTTTATGACTCTTGATAGCTGTTCTATCTACAAGGTTGTCTCCCTTTGTTATTTTTTTATTGTTTCTACTTTCAGTTTTAGATCCTGGATTTTTTTTTCAATTCCTTCACCTGTTTGGTTGTGTTTTCCTATAATTCTTTAAGGGATTTTTGTGTTTCCTCTTTAAGGACTTCTACTCTTTTACATGTGTTGTCCTGCATTTCTTTAAGGGAGGTATTTATGTCCTTCTTACAGCCCTCTATCATCATCATGAAATTTGATTTTAAATCCAAATCTTGCTTTTCTAGTGTGCTGGGATATTTAGAACTTGCTATCCTAGGAGAACTGGGTTATGATGACTCCATATAGTCTTGGTTTCTGTTATTTAGTTTCTTTTGCTTGCCTCTGGCCATCTTGTTATTTCTGATGTTAGGTGGTCTTGCTGTCTCTGACTGGAGCTTGTCCCTCCTTGGGCTTGTGAGTCTGTGAGTCCAAGATCTTTGAGTGAGAGCACTCCTAGCAGACCAATTCTCTGCAGGCAGGTTTTGGGTCTGAGAGCTATGGGACAGTCCCAGCTCTGTGTGCAGATGAAGACAGGAAGTGTCCTCTCCTAGGCTGCCCTGCAGCTCCCAAGCCCTTTAATTATTCTTTTGTTGCTGTCATAAAATACCCTCACAAAAGCAACTGAAAAAAGAAAGAGATTATTATGGTTTATTGTTTGAATAAACTCAACAACATACAGGGAAGTCAAGAGCAAATAGCTGCCCGATGACAGTTATGTTCACACACAGATGGGCAGACAGAAACAAAAAGCAGAAAATAGAGTAAAACTAGAAACCCTCAGAGTCAATGCTTAATGACATAAGGCCTCCCCAAACTATATCTGATGTTTGACTGTGGGTCTCTGCATCTGTCTCCATATGCTGCTGGACAAAGCCTCTTAGGAGACAGTTGTGCTAGGTTCCTGTCTGCAAGCATAGCAAAGTATCATTAATAATGTCAGGGATTGGCTGTCTCACATGGGATGTGCCTCAAGCTCAAGCAGTCATTGGTTGGCTGTACTCTCAGTCTCTGTTCTATATTGCTTCATATCTTTTAGACAAGACAGATTATGTGTTGAAGGTTTTATGAGTGGATTGATGCTTGGTCTTCATGTGTGTTCCCTAACAAGTAGAGCATGGGCTATCTCAGTCTCTATTCCCTACCATTGGATGCCTTTCCCCTAACTGGACTGCTTGGTTGGGTCTCATTGGGAGAGGATGTGCCTAGTGTTCCTCAGACTAGATGTCCCAGGGTAGGTGCTACCCAAGGGAGGCTGCCCTTCCTGAGGGAAGGAGCAATGGGGAGGAGGTTTGTAATGGTGCAACTGGGAAGAGAGGAGAGGGGTGGGCTAGGATCAGAATGTAAAGTGAATTTTAAAAAATAAAGAAAGAAGAAAGTTACACATAAATGTCTAGTAGATATTCTATTAAATCATATACAGTTATTTGGCAATTTAAACTTTACACATTCATCAATTAAGACTGTTTACTCAACTACCTTTCTAATGTTTTATTTCTATTTGTATTGATGCTTTTTTAAAAGGTAATCTCTACATTTAAAAAAAACAGTTATGAAGCCTTGCTATTCATCCTGATTGGAAATGGAGGAGGAGTAGGCCTGAGGGAGAAGGTAGGTGTGGTAGAACCTGGGAGGAGTGGAAGAAGGAAAACTGTGGTCAAGATGTAATATATTAGAGAATGAGAGAAGAATAAAAAGAAAGCTCTATGTTTTCAAAAAAAAATAGGATCAACTCTTGCAAGCTGTCCTCTTACCTCTATATGTGAAGGTCACATCCTCCATTCTGAAGGTCCATAAACTCCATAGATAGGCTCTGGTGACAAGTCCATGTTGAGAGGTCTAACAAGTGAGAGTCTGATATCAGTAGATAGCAGTGGGAATATCCTAATTCAGAGACAAATGTCATCTTTAACACAGAGCCCTCCTCCTCTGATTTCTTTCTCATTAAGACACCTGAATAATGGAGCCTATCATTGCCACTGAAGGCAACCTTTCTTTCTAGAATGTTGATTGTTTCACATATCAATCCTCTCTGCCCTCAGAAACACAAGTGTGTTCCCCAATCCGAGATAATTCCTGATTTTGTTGGGTTGGTGGCAACAGTCAACTATCAGGCACTAATAAACATTCTATGGGCAGAAGTTTCTCAAAGTCATTAAAAAGGGAAGTAAAGTTAAAGGATGTCAGAAACTGTGGAGTTGGAAGGACTTTGAATATGCCTAGAAGAACCCAATAAGTTGTTCCCACTAGGATATAGGTACATAGAATGCTCACAAACCTCCAAAGGAACATCAGGGGAGGAAGATCTTCATACATGATCTGCTTTTCAAAAATACAAATGGGAGAAGTCTACTGGGCTGGTGACCAGGCAGGAGGGTTTTTTACAGTGTACAATGGGAAGACTAAAGGTAAGGATATGAAAAATGTGAAGGAAGCCCTGGAATACATATGAAAAGAGGGCAAAGAGCCTTCAAAGACAAAGAAAATTGCACCTGGTAATCCTCCAGAGGTTCCAGGGCTAAAGGACTTGTACAAAGGGCCTCAGTACAGGTTTAGTTCTAAAACATGATAGCACCAGGATCTACCAAGGGCTTATAAGCAGGTACCCCATCAGTTGGTATATTAAGGAAACTCTAGTCTCTACTTTCAACTTACTAAAGTTTAAATGATGGATGTTTGGGGGGTTCACAGAGACATGATCTAACTTTTTGGTGTGAGAAACAGTTTTCCATGGATTTCTCCTTTCTTCATGCTGACTAGTAATTCCTGTTATGAGGGAATTAATATATACATTAATAATATACTATATAATATATTAATACATATTAATAACATATATGTTAATACATAATACTATATAATGCAATCAATTAAACTGATACATGGTTAGAAATATGTTTCTTCATATCTTTATCATAGAAATGCACAATGAGTCACAAAACCTTAATGGTTGATTATTTTTTAATCTCTTGTCCTAATCTGACTTTCGGAATTACCTGCTGAAACAAAGCCCTGTAAAAGGAGTTCTGTTTCAACACCTTGCTGAGCCTCTCAGTGAAGTTCCAACACTAACTGTGCACACATTCCACCCATAGCACCTGCACAGGAGACACAGGACTCTGTCTGCTTTGCAGGTTTAAAAAAATGGAAGAAAAGAAAAGAAATGCTCAATCCTATTGCCCCAAATTATGTTGCTGATAGTTGGCCTCTGAACTCCTGACTTTTTGTCTATACCTTTGTAAGATACACTGCCAAACAAACTTCTCCAGCAGTAATACAAAATATTAATAAGGTCATTGTCATTTTCAGTACAGGTAAAGCCTTTGAACGGGTTATAAAATACATTAACGTCAGAGAACATAGTTAGAGTATCCCATCTATTGTCACCTGGCGACAATGAGTGCACTTTTCATACTTCCTCTGCCTCTGCACTAGTGTGGACACAAAGGTGGCTGCTTTTAGAAATGAAAGCCTGTTCCCCTCTGCCTCTCACAAGGACACTTTCACATTCTCTGGGAAAGTGATAAAATTTTCCTCAGACCTGCTTACTTTCAAACAATGTGTTTCCAACCCATTACTGGAATAAGTGTCTCTTTTCATTCATAGACAAACAATAAAGCTATATGGCATTTTTTCAGGAAGGCATTTCATTGGAATGAGAAACAAATGCATTCAGAAAGCCCTCATGCAAGAGGCTCGTCTTACGACCATCCAAGATTGTGTATACACTCTAGTGGTTTATGTGGCATGGAAAAATCACTGATGCAAAATAACCATGGCTGAAAACATATTCCGCATTTTTGTGCACTCTTTCTGGCTATAACCATTACCACACCCTGCTTTCACTTGTGAAATCTCATCATGCACATTGTGGTTTCCTTAGTAATTATTTTTCTAGGATTCAGTCCTAATTCTCAAACCATAATATTATTTATGAAACAGTGCTTACAAGATGAATATGAGGACTCTCTCAGTCACTACAGCAACACTGCTTAGCCCTCATACTTTGGTATGAACACCACCCACCCTCAACTGCTTTGAATGAAAGAATTAACAAAAATAGGAGGCACAAAATTATTGGCATATGTGGGATTCTGCATTATCATCAGATTCTCTCTTTATCTGTCATTCTCAACTATGAATAAATTTATTTCTGTGATTCACCTAGATGCTCTCTCTTGGCACTAATGCAATGCATAGTGTATAGTTGACTCTTATTGGATGGGAATTAGAGCTAACAAGCAACATGGACATGGTCAATATAGCATAAATGTTCCAGGCTCTAATTCAACATGCACAGCCTGATTCAAGGTTTGCCAGGCAAAGCCATCAGAGGAAACTCCTTGTCTTGAGTCTGCTGCATATCCAACCTAAGATACATGCCTTCAATGCGCTAATCCCTCAACAAGCACATATCAAGGTGGTCCAACCATGTAGAGACAAATGTGCAATCTCTGGCTTATATGGTTATTTTCTTAATCTTTCAATCAGTGTTTGGATACTACCTAGTCTCAGCCACAAAAGAGGCTAATAATTTGATTAAGACAGATTTTTCAGCTCTGAATTTCTTGGTTTTCTGAGACATAAAATGAGATCATTAGGTTAAACCCTTGTGAATCATCTAGCTCTTAATTATAATAATTCCAATAAAATACAAGGTATCTCCACAAATCTTCTTGAGTGTTCCTATAATAAAGCAAATTAGGAAAACAACAACAACAACAACAACAACAATGCTGTAGTGTTAGTGCAAGAGCTAAGTCTGTGCTTTAGCTTCTTCTTGAACATTCATCTCATCAGCCGAGTGTGTGACAGTAGATCCTCCTGAGGCACAGGTGAAAGGGACAGATTTCCTCTCTGCCTCTTGTTCTGCTATCTGGATAACACTTTCCAGAAAGGTAGCATGGGTCACTGGTTCACATCTGTTGTCGCTCCATTTTCAATTAATTATGCAAATGGGAAATAAAAAAAGAAAACATGAAATAAACAGTTATGGATAGGTTTGCTTGCACAGTGTTGCAACAGAAAAGAAGGGAGCTATAAAGAAGCAATTCATGGTCCCTGCAACTGGAATGCACTGTGTTTGTGGTGAGTCTATCATTCTTTCTCCTTTATTCTTCTTTCTTATTCCTCACTCTCACTCTCTCCTCCCCTTCTTGGTTTCGTATGCTGAGCTTTAATCTCTAGAGTGGTTCCTTCCATGACTTGGTTAAAACAGCTGCTAATACCCATAGTAAACTAGTATTTTAGGTTTAATGATATTTCAATATCTATATACATGCACTTAACAAATATATACTGCGTGCCTTTGCTCTGCATGGTTGAGCCATGCCAGTAGAGCACCAAGGAATTTCTGGGATAAGATGACAGATAAGAGTCTTCCTTTGTGTGACACAGTGAAGGAAAAAGGGAAGGATAATGACAAATAGACTGTATTTCAGAGAGGGGAGGAGCACTGGAATCTACAGGGATAACAAGACAGCTTCAAATGGGAATAATCTTCACATGGCTCTAGCCTTGGAGCTGCTTGGCAGGAGAAGGGAAACAGAAGCCTCAACAAAAAGATAATCCACACAGCCCTGGTGAAAAGAGATTGGCAGCAGTAAATGCTCATGGGTCTAAAAATTATATATTGTTGGGAGTTTTAGTGAGACAATGATGAGACCACCATGACTGGATCAGCAGGAGAGAAGAAATCTTTTCCCTCCCGACTCTCACAGGGCTGTGGTTGTGTTTCATCTTGAAATAAAGTCATTTGTTGAACACTAAGCTAGAAGAGGGGAACAAGAACAAAGAATAATCCCAAGACAGGAAACCAAGAGTCAGCTACTGCCCCAAGGTGAGACACAGCTGTGGAATGTAGTTTTGGAGAGAGAAAAGTCAAACAAAATCCTGAAGAATTCGGGTACAGGAATCAAGTTTCCATGGTGGTATATATACAGAGGCAAGTAGCCCTAACCCATCAGCTAAGACTAAGTGTGGGGTTGGATAATTCTGAGCCTGGAGTTGACAGGTGGACCAACCTCTGGAATTTATGGTCCATGAGGTCTACTGCCCTGAGAACTTAGAAATCTGAAGCTCAAAAGAAGTACTAGATACCAACACATCCCTCCATCAAAGTTTAGCACTGAAATGGTATTACAAAGATGGGGATTAGTCCGCTTATACATATACAGTGCAGTGTTTCCTTCCCCCACTCCCAATGCACTAGGTAGGTAAACTCCATGGCTAGAAAATTAACCACCGCAGAATGTGAGAACAAGGAAGTCATGGAAGTGTGGAAACACCTGCCTGATACAGATGACAGAGTTTCTTGTGGCCAGCACAGCCCCAACAAATACAGAGGGCTAGTGAGGTAAAAACAGCTCTGCAGACACATGCCATTTGTCAGGATTGGGATCAGCAGCATCCCAACACAGGAGAAACACAGGAACAAGTACTTGCAACGGATTGTGCCTTTTCTTCTCTTCTTATTTTCATTTACTCTTCTTACTCAGTCTTTTGCTTACTTTTTAGTTTACTTTTAATAGTTTTTTTAGTTTTCTTTCGGTTTTTGTTTCCAAAAAAATCTCTATTGGGCTGATAAAATGGCTTGGTAGGAAAAGACACTTGCCACACAAGCCTGAAGACCTGGATTTGATCCCTGGAATGCAAGTAAATGTAGAAAAAGAGAAACAACTCCACAATTACCCTCCCCCAGGGCAAAGACCTTGCTCCCCCCCTCATTGGATATATTTCTTTATTTACATTTCAAATGCTATTCCCTTTCCCAGTTTCCTGTCCATAAGCCCCCTATGCCCTCCCCTCCCCTTCCTCTATAAGTGTGTTCCCCTCCTTATCCATCCTTACTTAATGCCCCCTCCACCCAACAATCCCCTATATTTGGGGTCCAACCTTGGCAGGACCAAGGGCTTTTCTTCCATTGCTGCCCAGCAGGGCTATCCTCTGCTACATGTGCAGTGGGAGCCCAGGGTCAGTGGATGTACAGTCTTTGGGTAGTGGTTTAGTCCTCTGGTTTGTTGGCATTGTTGTTCTTATGGGGTTGTAAGCCCCTTCAGCTCTTTCAATCCTTTCTCTAATTCCTCCAGTGGGGATCCCGTTCTCAGTTCAGTGGTTTGCTGCTAGCATTCGCCTCTGTATTTGACATGTGCTGGCTGTGTCTCTGAGCAGATATCTATATCCGGCTCCTGTCAGCATGCACTTCTTAGCTTCATCAATCTTATCTCATTTTGGTGGCTGTATATATGTGAGCCACATGTATGACAAGCTCTGAATGGCCATTCCTTCAGTTTCTGCTCTAAACTTTGCTTCCATATCCCCTCCTAGGCATATTTTTGTTCCCCCTTTTAAGGAGCGAAGTATCCACATTTTGGTCATCCTTCTTCTTAAGCTTCTTGTGGTCCATGGATTGCATCTTGGGTAATTTGAGCTTTTGGGCTAATATCCACTTACCAGTGAGTACACACCATGTGTGTTTTTCTGTGATTGTGTTACCTCACTCAGGATGATGTTTTCTAGTTCAACCCATTTGCCTATGGATTTCATGAAGTCATTGTTTTTGATAGCTGAATAGTACTCCATTGCGGAGATGTGCCACATTTTCTGTAACCATTCCTCTGTTGAAGGGCATCTGGGTTCTTTCCAGCTTCTGGCTTTTATAAATAAGGCTGAAATGAACAGAGTGGAGCATGTGTCTTTGTTGTATGTTGGAGAATCTTTTGGGTATATGCCCAGGAGAGGTATAGCTGGGTCAGGTAGTGAAATGTCCAGCAGTTATACCAGCTTGCAATCCCACCAACAATGGCAACTCTACAATTATTACCCTTGATCTCCACATGCATTTTTATGGTAATGCATTCTCATGAGCACATATCACACATAAAAACAACAAATGAAAATAAATAAAATAAAATTTCCCTCTCCAGTATTTTTCTCCCTCTGCTTTTCTTTTGTTAACGTAGGTTTTCCTTGCTTTTTTCTGCCTTATTCCATGTGCTGTTTCTACATATCGGTTCTGTAGTCATGGTACCACGTTTGCTGGCTTTAGTTGATTATAAGTCTATTTCTACACATGATTTGCTTTAATGTTGTTAAAATTTTGGAAAGATTTCCAAAATCAATGGAAACAGGTAGATACCCAGATAAAAATGATTTAGAAATGACAACCTCCAGTCTTCCCCAGTCCTGCATGGCAAAACACTAACATCTACTGCTGAAGTTAAACACGGCACTGCACCAAGCTGAGCCAAGCCAAGGAGCAAACTGACTATCTCGGTTCAGGTATTCCGGACACTCACTCTACAGGTTGCTGGGTTAAATTTCACCAGGGCAACAGATCATAATTGCCATTCTACAACCACATCTACTTGTAAACTGAAATTGAAAAGTTTAATTCCCTATCAGTGCAGCTTGATACATGGAATAATATGAGTAAAGGTAGAACTCAAAACTCATGCATCTAGGAAACTATACTGTCCAATGAGGTAACTTTTTAAAATGTATTTATTTTTTTTTCTTTAATCCCTTTTTACAGTCCAGACTACATCTCCCTCCTGGTCAGGCTTCCAACTGTTCCTCATCCCATACATCCCCACCACCACCCCCATCTACAAGAAGATGTCCCCACTCCCTAACCCACATCCCACCAGGCTTCCCTACTCCCTGGGTCCTCAAGTCTCTCAAGGATTAGGTGCATCTTCTCCCACTAAGGCCAGACCAGGCAGTTCTCTGTTGTATATGTGTCAGGGACCTCATATCAGCTGGTGTATGTTGCCTGGTTGATGGTACAGTTTCTAAGAGATCTTAGGGTCCAGGTCAGTTGAGGCTGCTGGTCTTCCCATGGGGCCACCCTCCTCCTCAGCTTCTTCCAGCTTTTCCCCGATTCAACCATGGGAGGTCTCCAGCTTCTGTCCATTGATTGGGTGCTAGTATCTGTATCTGATTCTTTCAGGTGCTTGTTGGGCCTCGAGATACACATCTGTCACCTTGCACACAAAGTTCAAATCCAAGTGGATCAGAGACCTCAATATAAAACGAGATACATTGAATCTAACAGAAGAGAAAGTGGAAAAGAAGCCTTGAACTCATTGGCACAGGGGGAAATTTCCTGAACAGAACTCCAATGCCTCAGGCTCTAAGATCAAGAATTGATAAATGGGACCTCATGAAACTAGAAAGCTTTTGTAAGGCAAAGGACATAGTCAATAGGACAAACCAATAACCTACAGATTGGTAAAAAAAAAAATCTTCACTAACCCTAGAGTGAAGGCTAAATCAAAAACATATAAAGAACTCAAGACACTAACCACCGAAAAACTAAACAACCCAATCAAAAACTGGGGTATAGAATTAAACAGAGAATTCGTAACAGAGGAATCTGGAAGGGCCGAGAAACAAAGAAGTGTTCAAAGTCCTTAATGATCAGGAAAATGCAAATTAAAATGACCCTGAGATTCTACCTTACACCAATCAGAATGGCTAAGATCAAAAACTCAGGTGACAGCAGAAGCTAACAGGGGTATGGGAAAAAGAGGGACACTCCTCCATTGGTGGTGGAATTGCAAACTGGTACCAACCACTCTGAGAAAATCAATCTAGTATTCCTCAGAAAAACTGGAAAAAGTCACCTGAAGACCCAGCTATAAACCTGGCCATATACAATAAAAGATGTCAACACATGTATCAAGAACATACGCTCACTATGTTCATAGCAGCCTTATTTATAATAGCCAGAAGCTGGGAAACAACCCATATGATATGTGTACCACAACAAAGAATGGACGCAGGAAATGAGTGTTATTTACATAAATGGAATACTAACCAGCTATGTAAGAACAGGGCATCCTGAGTTTTTCCAGGGCAAATGGATGGAATTAGAAAACTTCATCCTGAGTGAGGTAACTCAGACCCCAAAGGACATGCAAGGTATGTATTCACTAATAAGCAGATATTAGAAAAAATAGTACAGAAGACACAACCCATGAAACTCAAGAAGGTTAACAAGCCAAAGGACTCAAGTGAGGATACCTCAATCCCACTTGGGAGGGATAAGAAAGCAATGGGTGGGACAGAAGAAGGGAGAAAAAAAAGGAACGTGATCAGGTAGTGTTGGGGGATGGATAGAACTGAAGCCCTGAGGCCCAGCAGAAAGAATGGAAACAGGCAACCTCCAGAGGTAGGAGGTTGAGGGAACCCTCTAGAATGTACTGGAGACCTGGCAGATGAGAGACTCTCAAAACCCAAAGGGAGGGATCTTGGATGAAGTGCTCTACAGTGAGGACGGGGAGCTTGTGAAGTCTACCGCCAGTGGAGGGACAGAACATCAAGTGGAGGGATAGGGTTGCCAACCCACAGGCAAAAGCTCTGATATAGAATTGTTCCTGTCTGAAGGAACTGCAGGGACAAAGATGGAAAAGAGTCTGAGTGAAAGGAGGTCCAGTGACAGGCCCAAATTGAGACCCAGCTCAGATGGAAGGCCCAGGACCTGACACTGTTACTGATGCTGTGGTATGCTTGCAGACAGGAGCCTAGCATGGCTGCCCTCTGAGAGACCCAACAAGCAGTTGAAAGAGTCAGATGCAAATGCTAGCACCCAACCAATGGAGAGAAGCTGGAACCCTTATGGTTGAGTTTGGGGAAAAGCCATTAGATACTTCTTAACATATACTGTATCCTTTTAATTAATTATTTTATTTACATTTAAAATGTTTTCCCCCTTCCCAGTCTCCCAAACTCAAATCTCCCAATCCTCTCCCCTTTGCCTCTAAGATGGTATTCCACCACCCACCCACCAACTCCAGCCTCACCCCTCTAGCTTTCATCTTCACTGGGGCAACAAGCCTCCATGGGCCTAAGTGCCACCCCTCCGATTGATGCCAAATAAGGCAATTGGTTCTCTGCTACATATAGCAGGAGCCATGGACTTATTCATGTATACTCTTTGGTTGGTGGTTTAGTTCCTGGGAGCTCTAAGGTGTCTGATTATTTGATATTGTTATTCTACCTATGAGGTTGTAATTCCCTTCAGCTCCTTCAATCCTTTCCCTAATTCTTCCACTGGGGTTGCTGGGCTCAGCCAAATGTTTGAGTATAAGTATCTGCCTCTGTCTTAGTCAGTTGCTGGCAGAGCCTCTCAGAAGACAGCTATACCAAGATTCTGTCAGCAAGCATTTCTTGGCATCATCAATAGTGTTGGGGTTTTGTCTGTGAATGGAATAGATCCCAAGATGGGGCAGTCTCTGGGTGGCCTTTCCTTTAGTCTCTGCTCCACTTTTTTGTCTCATGTTTCCTTTAAACAGGAAAAATTCTGGGTTGAAGATTTCGAGATGGGTGGGTGACCCCATCCCTCTAACGAGGGCCATGTGTATCCACTGGATACAGCCTCTTCAGGTTCTATCAGCCTGCTGTTGGATATTTCAGTCAATGTCATCTCCATTTGGTTCTAGGAGGCTATCATCCCTGGCTTCTGGAACTTCTTAGTGCTTCTCCCCTCTACCCCATTCCCTATTCCCCACTGTTATTTATTTCGATTCATCCTCCTGGCCCTCTGAACTATTCTCCTGTCTCTTCCCATACCTGATCCTGTACCACCTTTCCGCCCCCTCTCCTCTCCCACCCAGTCTCTCTCTCCCTCTACCTCCTGTGATTATTTTGTTCTAAGTGTGATTGAAGCATCCACAATTTAGCCTTCCATCTTGTTAAGTTTCATATGGTCTGTGAATTGTATTGTGGGTATTCTGACCTTGAGGCTAATATCTACTTACCAGTGAGTACATAGCATGTATGTCCTTTTGGATCTGTGTTACCATACTCAGGAGGATATTTTCTCATTTCATCCATTTGCCTGCAAAATTCATAAAGTCATCGTTTTTAATAGCTGTGTAATATTCCACTGTGTAAATGAGTCACAATTTCTGTATCCTTTTTTCTGGTGAGGGACAAATGGGCTGTTTCCAGCTCCTGGATATTATAAATAAGGCTGTTATGAGCATACGAGAGCACATGTCCTTTTAATATTGTGGGTATCTTTTATGTATATGTACAAGAGAGGTATAGCTGGGTCTTCAGGTAGATCTATTTCCAATTTTCTGAGGAAAACCAGATTGATTTCCAGAGTGGTTGTACCAGTTTGCAATTCCACTAGCAATGGAGGGGTGTTTGAGTCTCTTTCCTACTTTCTCTTCCATTAGATTCAGCATATCTGGTTTCACATGGAGATCCTTGATACACTTAGGCTTTAGCTTTCTACAAAAATATTAAAAATGGATCAATTTCTATTCTTCTACATGCTGACCTTTAATTAGACCAGCACCATTTGTTAAAAATGCTGTCTTTTTTTCCACTGTGTGTTTTTGGCTTCTTTGTCAAAGATCAAGTGATCATAGATATGTGGGCTTATTTTTGGCTCTTCAGTTCTATTCCATTGATCAACCTGTCTGTCTCTGTACAAATACCATACGGTTTTTATCACTATTGCTCTGTAGTACAACTTGAGTCAGGGATGGTGATTCCCCCAGAAGTTCTTTTATTGTTGAGAATTATTTTCCTTATCCTGGGTTATTTGTTTTTCCAGGTGAAATTGAAAATTTCTCTTCCTATCACTATGAAGAGTTTGGTTGGCATTTTTTGGGGATCGTATTGAATCTGTAGATGGCTTTTGGTAAGGTGGCCATCTTTCCTATGTTAATCCTACTGATCCATGAGCAGGGGAGATCTTTCCATCTTCTGAAACCTTCTATTTCTTGAAGTTCTTTTCCTACAGATCTTTCATGTGCTTGTTCAGAGTCACACCTAGATGGTTTATATTATTTGTAACTATTGTGAAGGGGGTCATTTCCCTAATTGCTTTCTCAGCCCATTTATTCTTTGTGTAGAGAAAGGTTAATTGTTTGTTCGATTTAATTTTATATTCAGCCACTTTGCAGAAGTTGTTTATCAGCTGTTTGAATCTGTGGTAGAATTTTGGGGGTCACTTATGTATACTATCATATCATCCACAAATAATGATACTTTTGCTGCTTTCTTTCCCATTTGTATGTGTTTGACCTCCTCCTGTTGTCTAATTGCTCTAACTAGAACTTCAAGTACTATATTGAATAAATAAGGAGAGAGTGAATAACCTTGTCCTTGATTTTAGTGGGATAGCTTCAAATTTCTCTCCTTTTAATATGATTTATATTCATTTGCTGTATATTTCTCTTACTATGTTTATGTATGTGCCTTGGATCCCTGATCATTCCAAGCTTTTCAACATGAGGGGATGTGTTATTACATCAAAGACTTTTTCAAAATCTAATGAGACAAGCATGTGATTTTTTTCCCTTGAGTTTGTTTATATAGTGGATTAAATTGATAGATTTCTGTATATAAAACCCACGCTGTGTCCCTTGGATGAAGCCTACTTGATCATTATGTTATATTCTTGGATTTGGTTTGCAAGAAATTTTTGAGAATTTTTGCAATGATATTCATAGTCAAAACTGAACTGAAGTTCTCTTTCTTTGTTTCTTTATGTGTGGTAGGTATCAGCATAACTATGAATTCATAGAATGAATTAGACAGTGTTCTACTGTTTCTACTTTGTGGAATAGTCTGAGAACTATTGGTACTAGGTTTTCTTTGAAGGTCAGATACAATTTTGCACTAAAAGCATCTGGCCCTGGGCTTTTTTTGGTTGGAAGACTTTTAATGACTACTTCTAATTCTTTAGGGATTATGGGACTGTTTAGATAGTTTATTTGGTCCTGATTTATATTCAGTACCTGCTATCTGTCTAGAAAATATTCATTTCATCTAGATTTTTTAATTTTGTTGAATGTAGACTTTTGTAGTAAAGTCTGATGGTTAACTCAAACAAATCAGTAGCCTTCCTCTACTCAAAGGATATACAGGTGGAGAAAGAAATTATGGAAATGACACCCTTCACAATAGTCAGAAATAATATAAAATACCTTAGTATGACTCTAACCAAGCAACTGAAAGATCTGTATGACAAAAACTTCAATTCCCTGAGAAAAGAAATTAAAGATGTCAGAAGATGAAAACATCTCCTATGCTTATAGATTGGTAGGATTAATATAGTAAAAATGGTCATCTTGTCAAAAGCAATCTACAGATTCAATATAGTCCCCATCAAAATTCCAACTCAATTCTTCATAGAGTTAGAAAGAACAATTTGCAAATTCATTTGGAATAACAAAAAATACAAGATAGCAAAAACTATTCTCAACAATAAAAGAACTTCTGGAGAAACCACCATCCCTAACCTCAAGCTGTATTACAGAGCAATAGACAAAACAAAAACTGCAGGGTATGGTACAGAGGCAGTCAGATAGATCAGTGGAATAGAGTTGAAGACCCAGAAATGAACCTACACACCTATGGTCACTTGATCTTTAACAAAGCAGCTGAAACCATCCAATGGAAAAAAGCATTTTCAGCAAATGTGCTGGTTCAACTCAAGGTCAGTATGTGGAAGAATATAAATTGATCCATTCTTATATTCTTGTACAAAGCTGAAGTCCAAGTGGATCAAAGACCTCCACATAAAACCAGATGCACTGAAACTAATAGAAGAGAAAAAGCCTGGAGCACATAGGCACAGGGGAAATTTTCCTAAACAGAACACCAATAGCTTATGCTCCAACATCAACAAAAGACGAGTGGGATCTCATAAAATTGCAAAGCTGCTGCAAGGCAAAGGATACTGTCATTAGGACAAAATGGCAACCTACAGTTTGGGAAAAGATCTTTAACAATCCTACAACTGATAAAGGGCTAATATCCAATATATATAAAGAACTCAAGAAGGTAGACTCCAGAGAATCAAAAACCCTATTAAAAATGGAATACAGAGCTAAACAAAGAATTCTCAACTGAGGAATATCTAACACCAAGAAGCACCTAAAGAAATGTTCAACATCCTTAGTTATCAAGGAAATGGAAATCAAAACAACCTTGAGATTCCACTTCACACCAGTCAGAATGACTAAGATTAAAAATTAGGATGACAGCAAATGCTGGTGAGAATGTGAAGAAGGAGGAACACTCCTCCATTGTTGGCAGGATTGCAAGCTGGTACAACCACTCTGGAAATCAGTCTGGAGGTGCCTCAGAAAATTGGACATTGAACTACCTGAGGACCCAGCTATACCTCCTGGACATATACCCAAAAGATGCTCCAACATATAACAAGGAAACATGCTCCACTATGTTCAAACCTGCCTTATTTATAATAGCCAGAAGCTGGAAAGAAGCTGGACACAGAAAAGGGGGTACATTTACAAAATGGAGTACTGCTCATCTATTAAAAGCAATGACATTAGGCAAATGTATGGAACTAGAAAATATCATTCTGAGTGAAGTAACCCAATCACAAAAGAATAGACATGATATGTACTCACTGATAAGTGGATATCAGCCCAAAATCTCAGAATACCCAAGATACAATTCACAGACCAAATGAAACTCAAGAAGGAAGACTAAAGTGTAAATGCTTCAGTCCTTCTTAGAAGGGGGGAACAAAATACTCACAGGAGAAAATACAGAGACAAAGAGTGGAGCAGAGACAGAGGGAAAGATCATCCAGAGACTGCCTCACCTAGGGATCCATCCCATATACAGTCACCAAACCCAGACACTATTGTGGATGCCAAGAAATGCATGCTGACAGGAACCTGATATAGCTGTCTCCTGAGATGCTCTGCCAGAGCCTGACAAATACAGAGGTGGATGCTCACAGCCAACCATTGGACTGAGAACAGCGTCCCCAGTGGAGGAGTTAGAGAAAGAATTGAAGGAGCTGAAGGGGTTTGCAACCTCACCATAAGAACAACAATATCAACCAACCAGACCCCCAGAGCTCCCAGGGACTAAACCACCAACCAAAGAGTACACCTGGAGCAACCCATGGCTCCAGCTGCATGTAGTAGAGGATAGTTTTGTCAGGTATCAGTGGGAGGAGAGGCTCTTAGTCCTGTGAATGCTCCAGTATAGGGGAATGCCAGGGAGGGGAGGCAGAATTCGGTGAGTAGGTGGGGGTATACCCTCATGGAGGCGGGGCATGGGGGAATGGAATGAGGCTTTCCTGGGGAGAAACCAGGAAGGGGGATATTATTTGAAATATAGATAAAATATTCAATAAAAAATGAAAAATAGAAAACAAACAACAAAAAAAGAAATCAGTTTATATTATGTCCATCTAGCAAAATAGTTTTAGTAGACATTCCCCCCATGGTTTTATCACCTGCCTAGCCATTAGTGTTACTATCTAATGGTACTAGATATGCATTTTACTTTAGGGAGCAGGATTTAAATCCAATCAGAATGTAGCCATTTACTCCCATAATATTCATTCAACTATTGCACTAATGGGCATGTCATTATTGTAGCTCAAGGTATTTACAGGTGGGTAAAACTGATGCTTATTTTCTCTTCTGATAGCATGCAGAGCACCCCAGCCCTATGAAAGAGAGCCAATGTGGATGAAGCTTCTAGGCCAGTACCAGCCAGATTCTTTCTTTTCCATAAGACAAGTATGTGGTATCCTCAGCAATGGGGTTTCGTTCTCAAGTTATGGAGGTAAGTAAGAAGATTGACAATAGTCAGTACTGATTGAGAATCTATGGGGTCTCGCTGTCCATCAACTCCAAAAGAAAAAAGCTATTCCTGTCACCAGGGTTTTTATGTATTTCATAAAGGTTTTTGCTTTTGTTTGTAGTATGTATGTATGTATGTATGTGTGTATGTATGTATGTATTAAATTTTAGAGTTATTCTGGGTGTTACTCTATCCGGTCTACAATTGGATACTTCCCATGCCCAATTCATATACCTTAAATCGCATTCCTCTTTTCCTCATTCTTCCTAGTATCTTTACCTTTGTACTTCAAACTATAACTTTCTGTAGAGTTGTCAACTTCAAAAACCTGTATACCTTTACCTTCTAGCTATTCTTCCCATTGAGACTTACAAAGTTGTTCTAATAACAAACAGTCCCTACCTCATCCATTCTCCTTCTCTCCCACTCCTTACCTCAATAACTGACATCTTAGCTGGTATAGACCATATTTTCCTGTCAATTTATTCTTCAACAATTATTGAAGCTAACAGGACCACTGTTGAAAACTGACTAATGTGATATTTGCTTGATTGGCATATATAGAATCTGTGGTTTTTTTTCTGAAGTTAATATCCTTCTCTAGAAATGTTATGCAGTCTGAATTAGGCAATGTGAGTACCTGTCTCAGCTGCATTTCTATTGATATAATAAGAGAGAATGACCAAGGCAGCTATAAAAGACAAGTTTATTGGAGCATAAGGTTTCTAAGGATGAGGCCATGATCGTCATGATGTCGAGAATGGGACAGGCAGGGTGTCAGGCAGGGTACAGAGTAGAGCACTAGCTAAGAGCTTACATCTGATCCACAAACATGAGACAGAGAAAAAAAATAATAACTAATAGTGTGGGCTTTTGAAATCTCCAAGCCACCACACAGTCACACACCTCCTCCATTAAGGGCACCTCCTCATCTTTCTCAAATAGTTGCACTAACTAAGGAACAATAGTTCAAATGTGTGAGCCTATGAGACCATTCTCATTCAAATCACCCCGGTACTTAGACTCAAGAGGTGAGTTCTGTATTTCAGCTACAAGCACTTCAGATATATCAACAATCCCTAGGCCTATGTAAACACAAATTTTTTCAACTGAAAGAATAAGAGTTTTTTAAATCTAAGCAGTGAAATAACCCCCAAATAAATATCATACAGTTATAGAGGGATCAGAAAAACACAAGGCAAAGTTACTAACTTCCAAAAGTTACTAACTCCACTCTATTTGCCTCCAATGAGATTGAGTTAGATGTCACCAAAATAAACAAAATAATAATTATTTTAAGCAAGTTCAAACAAATAAAAATCAACAGTGGATAAATCCAAAGAGAAGCCACACAAACACACGTACATATGTGTGCATGCATGCACCCAAAAATAGTTAAATAAAATAATAAAGTAGATATAGGAAGTGAAAGAGAAATTCAATAATGTGAAACTGAAGGAAAACCAAATAGAAATGGTGGAAATGAAAAAAAATAATAGATCAAATAAAAAGCTCCATGGAAATGATCAACAACCAAGTGAATTATACCAAAAAGGGAACTCTGGAGCTTGGAGATAAGCTGGAACATTTGAATAAGGATAGCAATAAAATTAATATGAAGCTAAGATAGTTCAGAAACTCTAAAAAGTACAATTGAAGAGTTATGGGCATAGAAATAGATTTTTTTTTATTCTAAAGGCACATGAAAAATGTCAACAACATTAAAATTTTTTCCTAATTACAAAAAGAAGCACCAATCCCAATGTAACAGGCATTTAGAACATTGAATAAAAAAGACCCTCCCCTTGTCACATTATAATGGAACCACTAAATATACAGAACAAAGAAAGTGACAATAAAGCAGCAGCCAAGTAATCCATGCATGATGGCAAGATCATCAGATTGACAGCAGCTTTCTCAATAGAAACTTTAGAAACTAAGAAAGCTTGGAATTGCACATTTCAACTTTTGAAAAACAGCCAGCACCATCCAGACTATACTAAGGAAAGTTTTTGGGCATAATAGGAAAGAAATCAAGGCTAAAGAAATGTATGACCGGCTATACAATAGACACATGAAAGCAAGTCAATGGAGACTTGGACTGAAGATGAAGACAAATACATCCAGTAGGCCACAAGAAAGCATAGGCAGTAACGTGAATGGTAATTAACCAGTTATGACTATGAAAACACCAAACACTACAATGTCATAGGAAGTAACACACCTTTCAATAGTCTCTGAACATAAATGGCCTTAATTTTCAAATCAAATCATACAAACTGGCAGAGTAGATTAAAAGGTATGTTTCTACTTGTTGCCTCCAAGAAATGCACTTCACCATACAAGACAGATGCATTATAGTGAAAGGGTGGAAGGGGATGGGCCAAGCCAATGAAGCCAGGAAACAAGCAGATGATACTTCCAAACATCTGCTAATTTGACTTTAAAGCAAACTGGCTAGAAGAGAAAAAGAGATGTTTATAATGAGTGGGGGGTAGGGAAATTCATCCCATTTCTAGACATGTATGCTAAATGATGGGTAACTAATTTCAGGAAACAAATATGTCTACATATAAAAGCACAAATTAATGCCAGAACAATAGTAGTAGATGACTAGAGTGTCGCATTCCTTTCAATTGAGTTTAATCCAATAAAAATTAAACAGAAGTATTAAATGGCAGCATACCTCAAACAGACTTATTAAAACTCTACAGAATGTTATATCCAAACACTGCAGAGTACACATTCTTCTTAGAAGCCTATGGAATTTCCTCTAAAATAGATCATATGTCAGGACACATATGATCATATGTTAGTTTCAACAAATACAGGAAAATTAAAATAATTCCTTGCATTCTATCTGATCGCAGTGTATCAATAATAAGCAAGAAAACAGCGTAGAGCATACATAAACTTCAGATTCAAAAGCACACTAATGAATAATGGGTGGGTATTTGAAGAAACCAAAAAGAAATTTAAAATTCCTAGAACTGACTGTAAAAGAAAATGCAGCACGACAGAAACTATGGTAAGAGAGAAGGCATTCCTAAAAGGGGAGTGTAGCTCTAAGCACGCACCCTATGACATTACTGAGATCTCAAATAAAGACCTTAATGATATACATGAAGGACACAGGAAAGCAAGAATAAGCCAGGCCCAAATTAGTAAACAAAAAAAAATTAATTAAGCTCCACAAAGGAAGTCAGGACATGAAAACCACAAAACAGGCAAAAAAACTTCATGAAGCAAAAGGTGGGGTTATTGAAATAATAAACACAATTGGGAAAGCCTTAGCCACACTAAGTAAAGAAAGTGGGAGAAGACACACCTGAGTGAAATTAGAGATGAAAAGCTAGCCCTCCCTTTACAGCAGACACCAATGAAACTAGAAAATCAGTATACAACTTCACAACTGTGTACTCCAACAAACCTAAAAGAAATAGATGAATGGCTAGATACATATGATCTATAAAAATTAAACTAAGGTCAGACAAGTAACTTACATATATGAAAAATTGTATTTCAAACAATTGATATCCAAGTTTTCTATGAGGTTAGTATTATAAATTCTGTATTTACGGAGGTTTTCATAGAAAAGAAAGCAGGAAAGTTTGATACATGTATTTATCACTTTGACAAAGTGTGATAAATAATAAGACACAAGAAATGCTCCTCATATTTTTAAAGGCAATAACTTGTAGAAAGCTACACAGGGGACAGAGTAGGGCTAGCGAAATGGCTCAGCAGTTGATAGTACTTGATGTTCTTCTAGAGGATCCAAGTTCAGTTCCCAGACACACAGTGCCCTGTATCTCTAACCTCAAAGTATTCAATTCCCTCTTCTGGAATCCACCAAGCAACAGTAGCAGCACATGTGACTTACACACACACACACACACACACACACACACACACACAGAAGATAAAATAAAGTAGATCTTTAAAAGAAGTTTCACACAGAAGGCTAAATCTTATGAAAACTATTAGCAAGGCTTGTTATGCTAACCTCTCTCAGTGTTCACCTTCTCCTACCAATGACAGTGGTTGCTTGCCTACTGTCTCCCATATAACCTAGAGAAAGAAGTATCGCTTCTTTCGCTTCTGCGCTTAGGGATGGCAGAAGGCTCTGTCGTACTGCTTTTTAACTACACACATCACAAAACCATCATAATTCTTAAAGTAGCACCTACCTGGTCTCTTCACCTCCAATGCCACTGGTCAAACATTAGGAGGAGAAGGTTCATGTGGAAGACACCTAACAAAGGTTGGGTGCTGAATTAACACTGCTATTATCAGTTTTGACACTATTGGAAAAGTGTTAAGAAAGAAAGGATAACATAGCCAGTAGAAGGAAATTAAACTTCTCCACAGGTTTTCCCATTATTCTTTTACTAAAGTCAATTTTAACCTCTTAATCAGGTCATTACTAACACTCTTCCCAACTAGTGCTAAGAAAATGAAGTTGCATATCGTGAAGAATAATCCTTTCTTTCTCACTCTGATTTTTCCAGAACATTCTTAGCAGGCACAGTGTGCTTTCATAACCTGAGCCTGTCGCATCCTTTTGTCCTCTCAGCAGACCAGCCAGGTCCCAGCAAGACAATTCCATTTTCAAAAGTTCTGCTTCTCCTGGAAGCTTGAGTTCAAAGCAAATCTGGGTACCCATGCTTTCCAGGACAACATTCACAGTTGCAAACCTTCAAAATGGCCTGAGAGGGGAAAGCAGACCTGCCTGGTGCTTCTGACTCAGCTTCTCCTGTCTTTGAAGCACAGTTGAAACAAAACACTTGCAGCTCTGTGTACACTGGCTCCTCATCAGGAGTCAAGACAGGTCAGGTGGTGTAGGACAGAGTAAGGCCTGGAATCACCACCCAGGGACAACTTTGAGTAAGCATGCCATCCATTCTTCCCTCAGATCCTGCTCAGAGCTCACCCTATCCACTCTGTGAACAGAAGCAGGACCACATGTCCAAACCCATGGACCACAAACAACTTGTGCCAAAGAACCCTATAGGGAAACCTGGGTTACCAAACTCTGCCACAGTATAAAAATAGTTTGTACGGACTCAGGGTTTTTTTGGTTGGTTGAATTGGTTGGTTGGTTGGTTGTTTGGTTGGTTGGAATTTGGTTGGGTTGGGTTGGGTTGGCTTTGGTTGGGTTGGCTTTTTTGTGTTCTGTTTGGTTTGTTCTGTTCTGTTTGTATTATATTCGTTCTTCAGTAGTCTACCAGGTGTTCTTAATTTCCCAGATGGAAAAATGTCAGTGAATAATGTCTCCCTGCTTTGTCTTAGAGACCAAAGCAGCCCCAGCCCTGCCACCCATTTAGTATTCTCTGCATATCACCACCTCAGTACTTTATGTGCAGGACTAGTGAGATTGGATGTGGGGAACTTTTTCTGGGGCTCTGAATGTTGTACTCGAAAAACAAGGATCATTGATGTTGTCTACAATGCATCCAATAATGAGTTTGTCTGCACCAAGACCCTCGTGAAGAATTGCATTGTGCTTGTTGACAGCACACTGTACAGGCAGTGGTGCGAGTCCCACTATGCACTGTTCCTGGCCCACAGGAAGGGGGCCAAGCTGACCCCTGAGGAGGAAGATATTTTAAACAAAAAATGATCGAATAAAATGTAAAAGACATACGATGAAAGGAAAAAGAATGCCAGAATCAGCAGTCTTCTGGAGGAGCAGCTCCAACAGGGCAAGCTTCTCCCCTGTATTGCCTCAAGTTCAGGCCAGTGTGGCAGAGCAGATGGTTACCTACTTGAAGGCAAGGAGCTGGAGGTCTATCTGAGGAAGATCAAAGCCCAAAAAGGCAAATAAACCATCCTTCATAGCTAATGTAATAAAGGTGTTTGCTGTCCTGGTTAAAAAAAAAATAATGAAATGAAGAAGCAAAACCTCTGAGTAGTCTTTATAGCCTCCTGGTTATGTGCAGGACTAGTGAGGTCCTGTAGACAACCTGCCTTTCTCTCTTCTTTTCTTTTTCTCTGTTTTCAAAACAAGTCTCACAGGATATGCACCATGGTAACTTTACTTGGGAAGACGCAGGCAAATATCTAGTCAAGCCAGAAATTGAAACAAGGAGGAAAAGCAGAGTCCTTAAGTATGACCAAGGCTTTCTTGACATAGTGAGATGTGAGTGAGTGAGGTGGGGTCCACGATCATCAAAGACTGCTCAAGCCACCCTGGTCCAGGGGATTCTGGGTCCTCTGTCTCACGGACTTGGCACGAGGGTAAGTTTTAGGAAGCATTCATTGTAGGTTTGTAGGTGAGATGTAAGACAAAGGACACAGCCAAAGCTCCCGTGTGTCAGGAAAGTTCCAAAGATGGATTGTCACTGAGAGTATAAGGTTAAATAAAGCTTTACTTGGTTAAAATATGGAGAGATGAGCTACTCAGTCCGACTGTCACGTCTAGAGGGTGTTCACATGTCTCTTCATCCAAGGCATCTGGACTGGAATTTCACTCAACCCTCACATATAGCTTTTCAAGACGTTGTGTTCATTTAGGAGAAGAAAGGTAACCAGAAGACAGAGCATGATCAGAGCAGCTCCTAAAAACCTCTGCCATTTCTAGCCTTTGGTCTAATAGCGCCTAAGACAATTCTTTTTGGCTGCTGCTTTCCAACCAAGGACAAGAGTCAGAACTGCTTACTTGTGGGGTCCCCACTCAAAATCTACCTAACTGGTTTGCTTCTGTTCACATAAATGTGGCCCTGAACACAGACCAAATGCAATTCCCCAAATTAGCAAACCAATAAGAATATTGACCTTTCCTACACAACACAGGTGAAGGATTTGAGGAGGGTGACCTCAAAGCAACTGAATCATTCTGAAATTTTAGTATATATCAGTTAGAGAATGGGGATGGGATAGGGGTTTCTGGAGGGGAAACAGGGACAAGGGATAACATTTGAAATAAAATAGCCAATTAAAAAATAAAATATATGCCAAGCAAACAACCAAGAAGGTTCCATGTGCTAATCTTTAATGGCTGGATACCTCAAGGCTGCTTCCACTCACATTAAATGGTAAGCATTTGCAGGTCATTAGGGGCAGATTATGTACAGATGATGTGTATTTTTTATTTGTTTTTCTGTTTAAATGTATATACCCCTAAGCTTCCAGAACTCAGCACATAAGTAAATAAATAATATCAAAACCCTCTTCTTCCTGAGGAGCAGATGGGAAATTGCTTCATAAAAAAAGAAAACTATTTCCTGCAATTTTTCTTTAACCACCTAGTATGACAGGTTTTATCCATGCTTGTGTCATAACAGCTGTGGTTATGTAATTTTGTTTTCAAGACCTTGGTATTACCTACCAAGTCCTCAAAATACCCATATATAGGTTAATACTATCATTATACCCTGTTTTTGGAAATAAGATGAGTCACAGGAAGGTAATAACTTGAGTAGGGGCACAGACCCAGTAAATGGTCCCTGAACAGTGTATAATCTACAGATTGACCAGCTTATTCCTGAAAGATGACTGCAGTGATAGTAAATTGATGTCTAAGGGCCTTTACTCACAAGGTCAAAGAGGATGAGAGAGAAGACAAGATTGGAGGCTTATAGGATGAAAGAATAATCCATTTCAGTCAGCAGGGCAGGAGGCCTAGCATCAAGTTGATTCATTTTTATATCCCAGCATCCAGGCACTGGGGGAAATGAACTCATAGAAAAATAGAGATGAAAGGTAGAGGTTGAAGTGCTGAGAGTTTCCTTTTGGATGCTGTGTGATAGGTATTTACGACCTCTGATATAATTCTCCTACATTGAGGATTCTGGGGGAGCCTCACTCTAACTTTGGAAGAGCATAGTACCTGATTCTATACAAAGGATTGGGCCCATGGAATATTGACAATACTGAGGAGCAGTGCTGGTAGCATTATGAAGGAAAATGACTCTGGAATTAAAATATTAGACCCAATTTTCATGTTAATTCTAGCATGGGAATTAGCTAAGATACAGCCAGATATGTGCATGTTCAGAATTTTAGCTGTCCTATTTTCTTAGTATTGTTGCTAGAACCTGTATTTGCTCATATCCAGAAGGGGTACAAGTAGTAATGAGATGGTGTAGCCTCCAAAAATATAAGTAGGGGATGCAGTAGTCTTTGTAGAGTGTCACAAAAATTTGCTTTGTCCATCACTTAATGAAATGATAAATCATAATTGCTGTTGTAATGGTAGCTCCAATATGATTTTATTTATGATTAATTTTGTAATTTTTATTGCATATTTATTTATTTAAATTATAATGTTATTCCCTTTCCCAGTTTCCTGTCCATAAACCCCTATCCACTTCCCCTCCCCTTCTTCTATAAGGGTGTTCCCCTCCCTATCCACCCCTATTACCGCCCTCCCATGACAAATTGCTCCACTGGGGGGGGGGGTCCAACCTTGGCAGGACCAAGGGCTTTTCTTCCATTGGTGCCCAGCAAGGCCATCCTCTGCTACATGTGCACTGGGAGCCCAGGGTCAGTGGATGTACAGTCTTTGGGTAGTGGTTTAGTCCCTGGAAACTCTGGTTGGTTGGCATTGTTGTTCTTATAGTGTTACAAGCCCCTTCAGCTCTTTCAATCCTTTCTCTAATTCCTCCAACAGGAGTCCCATTCTCAGTTCAGTAGTTTGCTGCTAGCATTCACCCCTGTATTTGATGTGCTCTGACTGGATCTCTCAGGAGACATCTATATCCAGTTCCTGTCAGCATGCACTTCTTAGCTTCATCAATCTTATCTACATTTGGTGGCTGTATGTATATGTGGCACATGTCAGGCAGGTTCTGAATGGCTGTTCCTTCAGTCCCTGCTCTACACCTTGCCTCCATATCCCCTGACTATGGATATTTTTTGTTCCCCCTTTAAGGAGTAAAGCATCCACATTTTGGTCATCCTTCTTGAGCTTCATGTCGTCCATGAATAGCATCTTGGGTAATTTGAGCTTTTGGGCTAATATCCACTTATCTGTGAGTGGATACTATGCATGTATTCTATGATTGGGTTACCTCACTCAGGATGATATTTTCTAGTTCCATCCATTTGCCTATGAATTGCATAAAGTCATTGTTTTTGATAGCTGAGGAGTACACCATTGTGTAGATGTACCACATTTTTTTAATCCATTCCTCTGTTGAAGGGCATCTGGGTTCTTTCCAGCTTCTTGCTATTATAAATAATATAATATAAATAGCTGATATGAACAGAGTGGAGCATGTGTCTTTGTGGTATGTTGAAGCATCATTTGGGTATATGCCTAGGAGAGGTATAGCTGGATCCTCAGGTAGTGCATTGTTCATTCTTCTGAGAAACTGCCAGACCAATCTCTAGAGTGGTTGTACCAATTTGCAATACCACCAAAAATGGTGGAGTGTTCCTCTTTCTCCACATCTTGGCCAGCATCTGCTGTCCCCTGAGTTTCTTATCTTAGCTGTTCTGACTGGTGTGAGATGGAATCCCAGGGTTGTTTTGATTTGCATTTCCCTGATGACTAAGGATGTTGAACATTTCTTTAGGTATTTCTCAGCCATTCGATATTCCTCAGCTGAGAATTCTTTGTTTAGCTCTGTAACCCATTTTTAATAGGGTTATTTGGCTCTCTGGAGTCTAACTTCTTGAGTTCTTTGTATATTTTGGATATTAACCCTCTATCAGATGTAGGATTGGTAAGATCTTTTCCCAATCTGTTGGTTGCTATTTTTTCCTAATGACTGTCTTTTGCCATATAGAATCTTTGCAGTTTTATGAGGTCCCATTTGTCAATTCTTGATCATAGAGCATAAGTCATTGGTATTTTGTTCAGGAAATTTTCCCCAGTGCCCATGTGTTTGAGATCTTATTCACTTTTTCTACTATTAGTTTGAATGTATCTGGCTTGACATGGAATTCTTTGACCCACTTGGACTTAAATTTTGTACAGGGCAATAAGAATGGATTGATTTGCATTATTCTGCATGCTGACCTACAGTTGAACCAGCACCATTTGTTGAAAATGCTCTTTTTTCCATTGGATAGTTTTACTTCCTTTGTCAAGATCAAGGGGCCATAGGTGTGTGGGTTCATTTCTGGGTCTTCAATTCTGTTCCACTGATCTATCTGCCTATCTCTGTACCAATATCATATATTTTTTATCACTATTGCTCTGTAATACTGCTTGAGTTCAAAGACGGTGATTCTCTCAGAAGTTCTTTTACTGTTGAGTAGTTTTCATTATCCTTGTTCTTTCGTTATTCCAAATGTATTTGCAAATTGCTTTTACTAACTCTATTGAAGAATTGAGTTGTAATTTTAATGGAGATTGCACTGAATCTGTAGTTGCTTTACTTTATATTAATTATATAATTATAATAACTACATTAATATATAATTATATATTAATCCTGCCAATCTTGAGCATGGGAGATCTTTCCATCTTCTGAAACCTTCAATTTCTTTCTTCAGAAACTTGAAGTTTTTATTGTACAAATTCTTCACTTTCTTAGTTAAAGTTACACCAAGGTATTTTATATTATTTGGGACTATTTTGAATGGTGTCATTTCCCTAATTTCCTTTTCAAACTGTTATTCCTTTGAGTAGAGGAAGGCTACTGATTTGTTAGAGTTAATTTTATACTCAGTCACTTTCCTGAAGTTGTTTACCAGACTTAGTAGTTCTCTGGTGGAACTTTTGGAGTCATTTAATTATACTATCATATCATCTACAAATAATGATGTTTTGACTTCTTCCTTTCCAATTACTATCCTTTGACCTCCTTTCGTTGTCTGATTGCTCTAGCTAGGACTTTGAGAACTGTGTTGAATAAGTAGGGAGAGATTTGGCAGCCTTCTCTTGTCCCTGATTTTAGTGGGATTGCTTCAAGTTTCTCTCCTTTATTTGATGTTACCTCCTGGATTGCTGTATATTGCTTTCATTACATTTAAGTATGAACCTTGAATTCCTGATCTTTCCAGGACGTTTTTCATGAACGGGTGTTGAATTGTGTCAAATGCTTCCTCAGCATCTAATGAAAAGCTCATGTAGTTTTTATCTTTGAATTTGATTATATAGTGAATTACCTTTTTGTATTTCCATATATTGAACCATCCCTGCATCCTTGGGATGAAGCCTACTTGATCAGGATGGATGATCATTTTGATGTGCCCTTAGATTTGGTTTGCTAGAATTTTATTGAGTATTTTTGCCTTGATATTCATAAGGGAAATTGGTCTGAAGTTCTCTTTCTTTGTTCGGTCTTTGTCTGATTTAGCTATAAGAGTAATTATGGCTTCACAGAAGGAATTTGATAGTGCTCTGTGTTTCTATTTTGTGGAATAGTTTGGACAGTATTGGTATGAGGTCTACTCTGAAGGTCTGAAGGAATTCTGCACTAAATCAATCTGGTCCTGGGCTCTTTTTGGTTGGAAGACTTTTAATAACTGCTTCTATTTCTTTAGGAGTTAGGGGGTTGTTTATATGGATTAATTGTTCCTGATTTAACTTTGGTACCTGGTGTTTGTCTAGAAAATTGTCCATTTCCTCCAGATTTTCAAGTTTTCATGAATATAGGCTTTTGTACCAGGATCTGATGATTTTTTTAATTTCCTCAGATTCTCTTCTTAGGTCTCCCTTTTCATTTCTGATTTTGTTCATTGGGAAACACTCTCTGTGCTCTCTGGTTAGTTTGGCTAAGAGTTTATCTATCTTGTTGATTTTCTCAAAGAACCAGCTCCTGGTTTTGTTGCTTCTTGGTCCTTTTTGTTTCTAATTAGTTGATTTTAGCCCTGAGTTTGATTATTTCCTGCTTTCTACTCCTCTTGTGGGTATTTGCTTCTTTTTGTTTTAGAACTTTTAGGTGTGCTGTCAAGCTGCTGATGTATGCTCTCTGCTGTTTCTTTTTGGAGGCACTCAGAGCTATGAGTTTTCCTCTTAGCACAGCTTTCATTGTGTCCCATAAGTTTGGGTATATTGTACCTTCATTTTCATTAAATTCTAAGAAGTCTTTAATTTCTTTCTTTATTTTATTCTTAACCAAGTTGTCATTGAGTTGAACACTGTTCAACTTCCATGTATATGTGGGTGTTCTGTCATTATTGTTGTTATTGAAGATAAGCCTTAGTCTGCGGTGATCAGATAGGATGCATAAGATTCTTTCTATCTTTCTATATCTGTTGTGGCCTGTTTTGTGACCAATTATATGCTCAATTTTGGAGAAGGTACCAAGATGTGCAGAAAAGGTATATCCTTTTCTTTTAGGATGGAATGTTCTATAATATCTATTAAGTCCATTTGGTTCATAACTTCTTTTTGTTTCTCTATGTCTCTGTTTAGTTTCTGTTTCCATGATCTGTCCATTGATGAGAGTGGGGTGTTGAAATCTCTTACTATTATTGTGTTAGGTGCAATGTGTTCTTTGAGCTTTAATGAGGTTTCTTTTATGAATGTAGGTACCCTTACATTTGGAGCATAGATATTTAGAATTGTGAGTACATCTTGGTGGATTTTTCCTTTGATGAATATGAAGTGTCCTTCCTTACCTTTTTTGATGATTTTTTCTTCTTAAAATCGATTTTATTCGATATTAGAATGGCTACTCTAACTTGTTTCTTCAGACCATTTGCTTAGAAACTTGTTTTCCAGCCTTTTAATCTGAGGTAGTGTCTATCTTTGTCCTGAGATGTGTTTCCTGTATGCAGCAAAATTCTGGGTCCTCTTTACATATCTGGTCTGTTAGTCTATGTCTTTTTTGGGGGCAGGGGATTGAGTTCATTGATATTGAGAGATATTAATGAATAGTGATTGTTGCTTCCTGTTATTTTCGTATTTAGACGTGGAATTATGTTTGTATGTCTATCTTCTTTTGGTTTTGTTGCAAGGAGACTACTTTCTTGCTTTTCTCTAGGGTGTAGTTTCCCTCCTTCTTTTGGGCTTTTCCATCTACTATCCTTTGTAGGATTTGGATTCATAAGAGATATTGTGTAAATTTGGTTTTGTCATGGAATATTTTGTTTTCTCCATCTATGTTAATTGAGAGTTTTGCTGGATATAGTAGCATGGCCTGGCATTTGTGTTCTCTCAGGGTCTGTATGACATCTGACCAGGATCTTCTGGCTTTCATAGTCTCTGGTGAGAAGTCTGGTATAATTTTGCTATCAAAATTATCTTCCTTTATATGTTACTTGACCTTTTTCCCATTCTAATTTTAATATTCTTTCTTTGTTTTGTGAATTTTGTGTTTTGACTATTATGTGATGGGAGGAATTTCTTTTCTGGTCCAATCTGTTTGGAGTTCTGTAGGCTCCTCGTATGTGTATGGGCATCTCTTTCTGTAAGTTACAGAAGTTTTCTTCTATAATTTTGTTGAACATATTTACTGGCCCTTTAATTTGGTAGTCTACATTCTCTTCTGTACCCACTATCCTTAGGTTTGATCTTCTCATTGTATCCTGGATTTCCTGTATGTGGCTTTTTCCATTTTCCATTTTCTCTGTTGGTTGTGTTGATATTTCCTATAATACCTTCTGAGATTCTCTCTTCTATCTCTTATATTCTGTTGGTGATGCTTGTGTCTATGACTCCTGATCTCTTCCCTAGATTTTCTATCTCCAGGGTTGTCTCCCTTTGTGCTTTCTTTGTTTCTACATCCATTTTTAAATCCAGGACAGTTTTGTTCAATTCCTTCACCTGTTTGGTTGTGTTTTCCTGTAATTTTTAAAGGGATTTTTGTGTTTCCTCTTTAAGGGCTTCTACTTGTTTACTTGTGTTGTCCTGTATTTCTTTAAGTATGTTATTTATGTCCTTCTTAAAGTCCTCCATCATCATCATCATCATCATCATCATCATCATCATCATCATAAAATGTGGTTTTGAATCTAAATCTAAAGCAATCACACTTGCTTTTCTGGTGTGTTTGGATATCCAGTATTTGCTTTGATGGGAGAACTGGGCTCTGATGATGCCAAGAAGTCTTGGTTTCTGTTGCTCAGTTTGCTGTGCTTGCCTCTTGCCATCAGGTTGTCTCTAGTGTTAGTTTGTCCTGCTGTTTCTGATAGTGGCTTGACCCTTCTTTTGGCCTAAGTGTCAGCACTCCTGTAGACCTGTTTTCCTGTTTTCTTTCATCTGGTTCTGGAAACAAAGTGTTCTGCTCTCAGGTGTGTAGTCACTCACACACCTGAGTCTCAGGCTTTTCCACACTTCTGGGTATTTAGCTCTCTCCCCCATGGGATTTGGGAGCAGGGAGCTGTGGAATGGAATCACTTTCATTTCTGCGCATGGCCAGAAATCAGAAGTGCCCTGTGCCAGAGGACTTCTGCATTTGTGTGTCCTGAGTCTACCAGGCAGGTCACTTGGAGGAGAAAAGTTGGTCTTACCTCTGCTCTCAGGGGTGTAGTTCCTTCTGCTGGCTGGCTTTCAGTTCTTGGCATGGGCAGGAACCCTTAATTTATTCCTAAATGTAAACATACGATGGTGAGATTATTAAATCAGACCTAAAAAAAGAAAAGTCTTAATAGTTGGAGTGGTTTAAATGGCAATAGCTTATTTTCACATTGTTCTGGAGTTTGGAATAAGGCCCAGCAGGATTAGTTTATGGCCATGGCTCTCTTATTACTGAGCACAGTGGATGTAAGGACACAGGTGTTACTGTGCTACCAGTGGAAGGCTGCCATCAGACATGTCGCACATTGCCTTTCCCAATACTGTGTGCATTCAGAAAAAGAGTGAACACCCTGGTGTTTCCTTGTATATGGACACTAACAGAGGATGAGGGCCCCATCCCTATTGTGTTACCTGAATAGCTTTCTTCTTACAAACTTAATGAGAACATGTGTTTTGAGAAAGTGTTGTTAAATTATTTCATCATCAGGTAAACATTATAGAATGGACTTCCATAGATTGCAATGGACTTTCTTCTGTGTGTCTTTTTCAGCCAGGGTCATTAACATTCTGACATAAACACCTCTCAAAATTTTGCTTGCCCCATTCCATTCAATGAAGTGAATCTTTCAGAAGCTCCTGCTCTTTTTCCTTCCTCTTTAAGACAGTCGCTTTGCTGAAATGAGGTATATTACTTCACAGCCACATTACTTTTAATTTTATTTCCAGATCTGTTACTCTGCCAGGATTCTCACTGGCAATACAAAGTAGAGGAGTCTGTATACTTTGAGACTGTAATAAACAAAATAATACTTTGTGAAATACAAAATTTTTAATCTAGAAACAAGAAAAGGACACAGGCCATTGACTTCCTTGTGCATGGCTACATAGGGCATGCACGTACGAAGATAAAACTGCACTGGTGTTTGAGCTTAAACATAAGGATTTGGGTCATAATAAGCTATACACTATGTTCCTAGCCTCCTCAAATGCATATTTGTTAGCGCTTAAAATCTATTAATTCCATTCTAACAGCTCCCAAAGTGTTAACTTATTATAGCATCATCTCTCAAACTGAAAATCTTACCCATCCTATGTAGTCTTGGAGCTCTAGGTGCAATTCATTATGAGAGCAAATTTCATTACTATAAACCTATGAAACCAGGCATATTATCTGTTCCCAAAACAAGCATGGGACAGGTTTATGATAGATACTCCAGTTCTAGAAGACAGACGACTAAAGACGGAGGAGCCCAAGCAAGTAAAGAGCTAGAGAAGAATCCCAGTAGATCTTAAAGGTCAGATCTTCTGGTTTGCTGCTTTATGCACTGGGCCTGCTGGGTGCCATTTTGACTGGGTAGGGCTAAGGCCTTGTCCCTAATATATCACCTGGTGGCACACCCAAACTGAAGACTCTGTAGTTTGAGCCTGATGAGGTGGAATTAGTGCTGTTGACCTTGCTATAGTATTTGTGGCTCTGAGACTTTCTGATCTACAGTTGGTCATTCTCCGTGGTTTTGAAGGAGAGTACCTGTTCACATAAGGACAGCTCATTCTCCTATCGTGTAGAGTCTAGAAATATTCACTGATTTTCATTCTTTATATTTTATCTGTTTAATTTTACTCCAGTTGGCAATGCAGCATAATCCAGTCTCTCTTCTCAGTGATTCTCCTGAGGTGTTAGCCTGTAGATTACATGAATATAAATATGGTTGTGGACTTGACTATATCTGGGATTAACTAAAACCCAAGTAGCTGGGTATGTCTCTGAGGATGTTTAATTTGTTGTTGTTAACTCATATGTAGTAGAAAGATTCACTTTAATCCAGATCTTTAGAAGTGGGAAAATCCACCTTTAGTCTGGGCCACAAATTCTGCTGGCAGCCTAGGTAAAGAACAAAAACTGGTTCTCTCTCTTTGCCTGTGTGTGTGTGTGTGTGTGTGTGTGTGTGTGTGTGTGTGTGTGTGTGTGTGCGTGCACGTGCATGTGTATTCTATAAATGCTGTTCCTCTAGAGAACCCTGACTAATACATATATCGATGTACCTATGAAATGGTCACTTTAAGTACACAACCTAGTTTTCTCTCAGAATAACTTTCCTTACTCATTGAAGTATAGATAGGCTAAGGATTTCTAAAATCAACAAAATTCTGAGTCTTTTTTTTCTTAACAATTCCTTTAATTTATCTTTTTCTTCTTGAATTTTACTATACATTGCAAGAATAGCTTAAGCTGTTTCTTAGAAATCTCCTGATCCTGGCATTCAGTTATAGTTCTGCTAGCCTCCAGGCACTGGGAGATAAGCAAAAGTCAGCAAAGCTTCAGAGTTCAGCTGGCATTTTTACAGTGTTATTTATTCTCCATGTTCTCCTATGTTTCTCATCTCTGTCCTTTTCATTCATATGTGTATACAGTCTGTTCATGTAGTGATATATCCTCTAGATGACAGAGGGTTCTTTACAGTTCTTACCTTCTTTCTGAGCCTTCAGCTGAGTCCCTGAGTCCCTCATGTCCATATTTCTACACTCATTTTAAGGCTTTCTGGGCTTGGTCTATCACAAACCTCAAAACCTTTATAGCTTCTTTTCACAACTCAGTTCCAAAACCATGCTTCAGTGTGCTTGGTATAGTGGACTCTGGTTCTTATCTAAAGTCATTATTACTCAGAGTGGGCAACAAGAAGAATAGACAACAGACTGTGATGGATAGTAGAAGTCATTTCAGGATGCAGGAATTATCATATCGAGGGGGGGGGGAGGCAGTTTCTTGTGTAAGCCCTTCTGTCTTTTAGATGGCAAAGTAGTTCAGAAAACAGCATTACTTACCCCTAGGAAAAAGAAAGTTGATAGAAAAAACATATTCATGTTTTAAATTTCAAACCCAAGAGAAGTGGCTGATGTGCTTATTTAACATACCAAAGCAAACATAACCTCCAGGTTTTCCCAGCATCCTTCAACCCTATGTGTTACAATACTTGGCTGCCATATCCTGCACTCTACCCTAAACTCTACAGTCTAGGGGCTGGGCTGCCCTCTCCCACAGGCTCTTTCCTGTATAATCCAGACATTTTGGTCACCCTTCCTTTTGTCTCTTTGGCCTCTTGGCTGCTATACTTGGCTCTCCTCTCTCTCTTCCCCTCCCTCTTCCCACATGTTTCAGGGTCATGACTTCTTTGAACTCTTCTGGATGGATGTATCTGCTTCTGGCTATGCTTTTCCACATATCGATAATAAACTTTCTCTTCCATCATACCTAGGAACCCTCATATGCCTTCCTTTCATTTCATTTCTTTTAATTATTCATCTCATACTTCAATGTGTACTTGTAACTATGTACCCCTAGACAAGCATGCAGAATGAATTTAGCACTGTGTGTGACTTAACTCTACTGAAAGTCATGCTAAAAATATACCATGAGAGTGATTGCCAAAGGTACATTATGTTAGTGAAATATTTAAGATTAGGTCCTAAATATACATGTCTACACACAGATCTACGTATGTATGCACATCCTCATATGTATCTGTATACATACATACAACTTTGTTCAAAAGAAATGAACAAATATAAAACAATTATTATGAGCTATCTAGTTTCTAAATGTCATGACAGGAAGTCCATCTGAAGTTGGCTTTTTTCCCCGCCTCCATTGTATTTCCTTTAACCACTTCCCTAGATTGCATTTTACATAGTCCCCTTCCCATTTTTTGGTAGTAGGAATTATCACAAAATTTCAATCTACATCATCCATCAATTTCTAGTTGTATTTTTCCCCAAACAACAAAGTTTATTTTCATATTTAACTAGACTAGAAAGGCTTGCAGACTTTGTGTACAGTTAAGCATTTTGAGTTTGTAATTTATTCTCTCATAGTCCAGAGTGCCCAGTGTAGCATAAAGCATTGTATTTTCTAACAGGAATATGCCTTTCTTTATAATGAACACATCCTAACTTTTCACTTGCTTACTCTGAACCCCCAAAGTTGGGTGGGTGGGACGTGTAACTTGTAATTGTGCACTCAACCTTGTTATTCTGAAAGAAATTTGGAGTGAACATAGATGACTTTTTGGTTTCCACTTTCACTGAATTCGCTCTGGTTTAGAATGAATCATCATGAAAGGAGGGTTTGACAAAATCCCTTCAATTAATAATTACTTGAAAAGTTAGTATCCTTTGAAAATTACTCTTGGCATTGCCCTTGACTGTTTGAGAGGGATAAGATTCGCTGCTCAGAAACATTAGGGGTCTCAGGTCACCACCTGCTCCCCCAGTGTGTGTAGCTGGGTGAAACCTAGGCTCTGACAGTCAGGAAGGACCACTTAGCTGCTTGAGTGCTGTCACTTGTGGCTGCAGTCCTACCCCTATCTTTTCTTCACAATTTCTGGACACTGCTATAGTCTAAATAGCAAAGATGGCAGAGTCTAGTTGTTCCCAATGCTTAAATAAATATATTTGGCTTTTAAAAAGTTATTATGAACCTTTTCTCCATGTTTTGGTAGATGAGAAATTTCTATCAAATTTTGTGAATAATTTCATCATATGTATGATATATATAACATATAAAATATAGTATTTGTATATAATATTTGTATATCTTTGTATATATAAAATATATGTAGATATATGTTTTTTATAAAATATTCCTTTGAGTATATTTTGCATTGTCCAACTACTCTAAGGCATGGATCCAGCCTACCCTTAAGTATGGTTAATATGCCCAATGAGATGTTGTTAGAGAAAACTAAATTTACCTTTGCCAGCAAGTATCAATAGCAGAGGGCTATGTTAGTTGTAGGAGTCCACGTATACTTCTCCTTCTCAGTAATCAGATATCATGTGACTTGAGCCTGTGCTAACCCTATGCATGCTGGCACAGTTTTTTTGAGTACATGTGTGTTTTTTTCCATGTGTGTTTTAATCCATTACATCTAGACTACACTGTTTCCTTGGAGTCATTTATCTCCATCTGGCCCTACAATCTTTCTGCTTTTTCATCTATATAGCTCTCCAAGACCTGAGAGGGGGTTTGATGAAGATATCCCATTAGGACTGAGTGCTCCAAAGTTATTCGCTTTCCACATATTGTCCAGTTGTGAGTCTTTGTGTTAATTCCCACCTTCTATAAGAATTAGTTTCTCTCACTTTGGCAGAAATACTGATCTAAGGGTATCACAGATTGTCATTAGGAGTCATTTTAGTCCCAATTTCCTTTAACTTCAAAATAATAGAATTTGTTTTTACCCTAGGCCCATGACCAGTCCAGTCATTGGTTCTTGGCCACTATAGCAATGTCAGGAGTGAATGTCAACTCATGGAGTGGGCCTGAAGTCTGATCAGAGTGTTTGGTTAGTTAGTCCCACAGTGTATTGCCATTATTACCCAAGATATCTTGTACACATGTCCCTATTGCAGAGTTTGCAGTTCCATTGGTCATTCCTTTTCTCCTCTGAGACTATGCAGAGGACTTCCCTTTCAGTACCATGAATGTTCATCAGAAGGGGTGAAGCCTCTAGTTATGTGTCAGCTCAACTTTCTGTGTGAGATAAGATATATATGTGTTGACTTTAGCAATAGGACCTTACTATCAGTTTGTGGCAAGCAACTAATATATTGCCCTAGGGAAAACCTGTGATCTGGTGGGTGGGGATAACAACACGGCCTCTTTATTCGTGACTCCACAAAAATTTAACCAATTCATGGCACTGGAGATTTTACTTGGAGGTACAAGATATCTTTTTAGAACACTATCTCCCCTATTATTGGTGACTTCATTTAGATTCCATTCATATATATGCATATATTTTAGGAAGCTTCTACAGAAGTAGGCGTTCATATTTCCACTTAAAATGCACTGAGGGATAGTGGTCCCTCCTCATATTTCTTCCCTTACACCCATCTTTTTTCTTACCTTTTGTAATCCTCCCACTCTTGTCTCTTCCATGTCTGTCCATAACAACATATTCTATTTACACTTCCTTGGGAGACCCTCTTTCTGCTCATCCAGTCCCTTACTAGGTACCTAATTTTTGGGGTTAAATGGAGTGTGCATGCATATCAAAGGGCTTTCATAAGAATTTTAAACTTGCCAGTGCACTTTGATGCTCAGGTGATCTGTGGGTACTTTAGAGACGTTTGCTCCTCTCAGTTTGACAGGTTCATTTTTTTATTTTACCTGTCAGACAAAAGAGAGAAGATGTACGTTCTTGGAGGTAGGAGGTAGGAAACCAGTATTCTCATAAGAAGTCAAAGAAAGAGAAGGAGGAGGAGCAGAAAGAAGAGGAAGAGAGGATATACAAAGTGTCTACAAGGAGTAAGTGAAAAAAAGTGAGATGGGAAAATGGAGAGATTGAAAGGTATATGTGAGGACAAACAATAAAACTGAATCAGAAAAGAAAGATTTGAATGCCATGGGAAGGGAGAGAAAGAACATCATAGCTTTTAATTCTTGAGCTACCTTGTCTCCATTATAACATCTAAATCATGAAGGCCAGACACCCAAGAATGCTGACTTCATGTGGGTCTGTTGATATGGTCACTGAAGTTTAAGTTCTCCCTGAATTTACTCTTTGGCTCCTGATTCTCACCACAGCTGGCTGAATCATTTGTTACACCCGTTATAGTAGGTGATGTTTATAAGAAGATAATCTTGTGAGAGTTTTGTACACACATGGATAAACACCGGTTTACCCAAGATAGGGCAGTAATGACAGACCAAAGAAATTATTCCACTCTAAAGGACTCAGTGAACCTCTGAGTTCTGAGCAGAACTGTCTACACATTATAAATTGTGTGGCTTTATTTGTATGCAACTGTAAACAACATACATGCTCTTTTCATTGTCTACATTAACAAGATCGTGTATATACATATCTCTACTGAACTTAATTGGTCTATATTAGAGATTGCCTAGACTAGACTCTTTCTCATTTTAACTCAATTACCGTTACTCTTGATATTGGTTTGTAGATGTAACAAAGATTATTTTAGAATAAGTACCAGCAGTGAAATTATAATGTAAAAGCTTTATTCACTTTCCATTAAGTAACTTCACATTTTCAACCGGATAATCAAAATGATGGTGATAATTTACTCCCTTACAAATATACTTTTTGTCTATTATCTCTAGCATACTACCAGATTTTCTGAATTTTTATTAAGGCCATTAAGATAAATGTACTTATTTTTAAAGTTTACTTTCTCTAGGGTTGAATTTTTTTTCAGGTTTGTTGCCTAGTTAATGTTCTTCTTTTGATGATTATGTGTTAGAATTATTTTATATTTAAAAAAATATTTCAGAACTTCATGCATGAACATTGTATTTACTAGCTTCTTAAAATACCATGTTTAAGAGCATATACATGTTCTATATTTTACAGGCATTGTTCATCTTTTCCTATTGGTTGACAGACATCTTATTTTCAAGTTCCGTGGCACTGCATGTACTTACTCATTTATCTACTGCAGTGTGTTTGCATGCCATGGCGGGTGTCCATGTTGAAGTCAGGATAATGAGAAGGAGTCAGTTCTCTCCTTCCACCATGCGGGTGCTGCATTTGAAAGACACATCTTTGTGCTTTGGCAGCACGTGCCTTTATGGGCTGATCTGTCTCATCAGCTTTGAGCAAACATTTTAAGATTTAATATAATAATATTTGCCAATCCTTCATTTAATCATTTATTTGTTTCTTTGTTTATTGCTTTCTGGATCTTACTTAGGAAATCTGTCTATTTGTAGTTATCCCTTTTACCCCCTTGTTGTTGAAAGTATCTTTAAAATATGTAATACTGTTTTTTCTGGTCTTGTAAAACATTGTATACTGTAAATTATTATAGTTTCCCTCAATTCAAATAATGAAACTTCCTTAACATTGTTTCTCAACAAGTCAACAGGATCCTCCTGATTTGTAATATTATATTTTCACCTATAACCATATTATATATTTAATGTTTTGAGGGAAGTATCCAGTATGCTTTGAATAATTTACATTTCTTCCAAAATTCATGCTTCGAAAAGTTCCCAAAAAGCAGCATGAGGAGGTGAGGCCTTTAGAGGCTGACGAGAACACCACAGTGGTCCTTACAGGAGGATGAGTATGAGCTCTGCTTTTCCATCCTGGCTAGAGGAGATACAGCAACAGGGGCCATCTTTGCAGCAGACAGCCCATACCAGGCACTAAATCTGCCAGTGCCTTGCTCATGGAATGCACTGACTTCAGAATGGTGAAGTATGAATGTCTGTTTTTCATAAATCTCCCAGTTTTGGGCATTTTATTACCACCCCTCAAATCACCAAAGATCATATCTTGTAAAGAAAGTTTAATGTCTTCATTGACTTTCTTCGGAACTGTCTTACCTAATCATGACTCTTCGTTCTTTATACATTTCATCTGGTCAAGTTCCAAATATTAACTCATTGACTTTTAGTCACAGTTTCAACTAATTTAGAGATAAATTGGAGAGAATAATTATATCTTTATTGTATTTCATGCTTTCATTAATTGTATCCCTTAATATGTATATCTATTGTTCTATCTGTCTATTTACCTCTGTGTGTCTGCCTCTGCGTCTATGTCTACATACCTCTGGAATTTTACAAAGATATATTCACATTGATAGTTAAACATTTCAGTTTTGAGCCAAAAATTATTTGCAAACTTAAATTTAAATTTTCAAGCATAAAGTATTCTGAATGCCTTACTATTGTGAAAAGAGTTGCATTTTATAATTTGGCCTTTGTTTTAAAATTTCCTGTATAATGGAACATTGCTGAGTTATGTATGCTGATCTAATATCCAAGAATGCTATAATTTTTGAAAATGTGCTTTTAATAGATTGATTGCTGACTCTCCAGAAGATGTCACATTATTTCTAAGTGGATAATGCTTATAAAAGCAGCTTCCTGTTTTTTCTTCTTCTCATGTGTGCATGCATGCGTGCGCGTACGTGTGTGTGTGTGTGTGTGTGTGTGTGTGTGTGTGTATGTGTGTGTGTTGGGGTAAAGTCAGATAGATATTGGGAATCTTCCTTGATTTCTCCTCACCTTATTTACGAAGGTAATATCTATTGATCAAACCTATGGCTAGTTCTGCTGGTCAATTGGTCTCTGCTTTCTAAGGCCATAATTATGGTGGGTGGTATTACATCCACCTGCATTTATGTGAGTTCCAGGGAATCAATTTTGTTCTTCCTTCCCCAGCAACCACTTTTACCACTTAAATATCTTGATTCCAAGCCCAGACTGATTTACTTTAACCTCTCTTTCTTCTTATTTATTTGAGACATAGGATTCCATGTAGCTGGGGCTGGCCTCAAGCTTGCTATGTAGGCAAAAGTAACCATCAGTATTTGATCCTCCTGCCTCTACATTTGAAGTGCTTAGATGACAGGTATGTGTCAGTATTCCCACTAGACACAGATGATGTAGAAATCAAACTATGAGCTTCATGTATATTAGCAAGTGCTGTATTAATTAAGCTGTATCTCTAGTCCCTTTTCTTCTGTATTTCCTTAAGAGATAAATCTATTTTGTTTCCTTTTTATTGAATATTTTTATTTACATTTCAAATATTATCTCCTTTTCCAGTTTCCCCTCCTAAAACTCTCTATCCCATCCCCCCATACCCTGATTCTATGAGGGTGCTCCCCCAACCACCCACCTACTCCTGCCTCCATGCCCTGACATTCCCCTACACTGGGACATCTAGCTTTCACAGGACCAAGGGCCTTTCCATGGGTGGCTCCATGTGTACTCTTTGGTTGGTGATTTAGTCCTGGAAGCTCTGGTGGATCTGGTTGGTTGATAGTGTTGTTCATCCTATGTGGTTGCCAACCCTTCAGCTCCTTCAGTCCTTTCTCTAACTCCTCCATTGGAGACCCCATTCTCAGTCCAATGGTTGCTGTGAGCATCCACATCTGCATTTGTCAGGCTCTGACAGAGCCTCTCAGGAGACAGCTATATCAGGCTTGTGTCAGCATGCATGTCTTGGCATCACTAATAGTTTCTGGGTTTGGTGACTGTATATGAGATAGATCTCCAGGTGGGGCAGTCTCTGGACAACATTTCCTTCAGTAAAGTACTGTAGCTTTCTTCAGACACACCAGAAGCGGGCATCAGATCTCATAACAGAGGGTTGTGAGCCACCATGTGGTTGCTGGGAATTCAACTCAGGACCTCTGGAAGAGCAGTTAGTGCTGTTAACCACTGAGCCATCTCTCCAGCCCCTTTCCTCTGTATTATTATGGTCGGGGGTGGGGGGACTCTAATAGTTGACTATCTGGCACAGTGTTGAATAGGGCTGGTGAGACTTTGCATCCTTCACCTGTTTTGTTTCTAAATGCAATACCTGTTATACATTTAGTTGTAGTGTTCATTCCAGATTTCAGTATGCTGCGATGTAGCAGCCTGTGAAAACCATTTTTACTTCTAGCTTGCTAAGTGCAGCTTTAATCACAAATAACATTTGCTTTTTACCATTTCCATGTCATTTGAAATAGAATTTTCTTCTTTGATCTATATAGAACAGTATGGAAATTGATTCTTGATGTAGAACTCTCTGTGTTCTTCAGGGAAGTCCTGCTTCAGTCTGAATACCCTGTAAAGGGATGTCTTGGTATTTATATTTAACTATTTAATATTATTTGTCCCTAATGAGATTTCTTGTAATATTCCTTTCCAATTCACATACCAAGCTCCCAGTGGTAAATAAATGCCAAACCTTTCTCATCAGTGAATGTTTAGGCTTAGATAAGTTTTGAATATTGTTTCAACTTAACAAATTGGTAATTGCTTTACCCATTTCTTTGCGGGGATGTTATATTAATTCATATTACTTTAATATTTTCAAATTTTGAAACTATTAACATTGTGCATAGGGGACTGTAAGAGTTTATTTCCTGTTGATTCCTTGCACTTTATTTTTCAAATGCTGTGTAAAGCATTTATTTACTGTACTCTTCTAATCTTCCCATATCTCTGAGATCAGGATGGCTACTTCTGTTTTGAGATGGAGAATGAAAGCAAGAGTGTGCGAAGTTCAGTTTTCAAGCCCCCTTAGCTGCAAGACCAGAGCACAGAGGATTTGAGCTCCATCTCCACTCTTCTCCTGACACACTTTCCAATGTATGCCATGCTTTTGACAGCAACCTCTCCCATCATTATTACTCTTTCTCATGGCTCTCCATCATTTTGGCCTTACTATTGACTTTATTTGAATGTTCAAATCTGTGTGCAAGCCTGGACTCTGAATCATCCCCATCTCCTGAGAAGCACTTTACTGGGCTTGTCTGCAGTTGAATAAATAGGTCTGGCTTATTCTGGAGCTTTGTGAATCTGAAATGCATTCACTGGTTTTATACTGATGATCTCACATCATACTAAGGGAAACACTGTAAACACGGAACTATCCAAGGGAATACTGCTATCTCATGCATTCAAATGAAGTCATTCAAGCCCAGCTCTCCTAGGAATCTTTAGACCTTGATGAGATTCTATTTGCATTAATGGTGCTATGAAATTCAAATGTACAGGGGTGTTGGAAGGGTAATGAGATGGATTAAGGAAAGAAACATTTAGTCTGATCAGGTAAATCTCTTAATGAGCTCTCTTGGATGGTAAAATTAGGAGAGAAAAAAATGATGTGGCCTGGACAAATAAAGGTCCCTAGAGATGGGGAACAAAGATATTGTGCCTTATTCAAGGTTATATGAGCCATCAAAACTTTCTTTGCTTTTGTTTATACATACTCTGTACACAAAAGTGAAGCTATTTAGTTTATTAAAATACGAGCTTTTTTGAGTGCCTACTCTGTCACAGGTACTTTATCATGTAATTTAATTTCACAATCATGACTTTCTACAAGAACATTAAGTGTAACCGCATCTAATACTTTGTTTCTAAATTGCTTGTTTAATTGCCTATTTTCTTAATTAGAATCTAAGTTCTACGTGGCAGAGACAGGGACTTTCTTACAGGGCATCTCTGTAGCACTGGATTTTGGCAGGTCTTGAGATATGAGTGTTAATCAATATTCAATTATTATGGTAAATGCCAGAGATAAATAAGTTACAAGGAGAAAGGGCTTATTGGCTTGCGTTTTAAAAGGATCTGATCAGTGATATATAATTTAAGTCAGTGGGGAAGTAGAACATCATGGCAGTATTTGATGTGCCACAACCATCAAAATGATGAACCAGAGAGCAAAGAGAACGAAGAGTGAACCAGGGGCTGAAATTCTCTCAGAGAACATTCCCAGCACTAAGACCTCCCACAAGTTGCCTCTGAGAGGTTCCCAGTAAGACCCCAAGTTTGAGTTTTTAATGTGTCCACCACTGGGAGACACTGAACCTCCAAACTAGCAAGGAGACCTACAACATTAAATGTGTTGAAAGAATGAGAACTTCACCTCAGGGCTCTGCTCTTCTGAAACCCTGAGCATCAGGCAACTTCATGCTACTGTACCAGTTTAGCAACCTATTTTGTCTCCATGTGTAGTCTGACAGATAGGATAATATTTGAGTCCAATAGTATGTATTTCATCTATGATTGAATCCTATGGAAGCCTCTATGATATCTAATGTCTATGAATTTTAGTGGTCTCTTGCACTTAGTACAAGCCAAGTACTTGCACTTGGTACATTCTTAGTACATGCCAAGTCCATGAAAGTTCAAAGTCAATACTACAAAGGAGGGAGGCAGGGGATGTCCAAAGGATGCTAGACAGGAGTTCTAGCATCTACTACATACGACAAAACAGAAGATACTTAATACTCTTTGGAAGCCCCCTCAATATAACCTTCCTTATAGTAAGTGAATCTTCTTATTGGTATCTTGTTTCTGGTATGTATTACTTTGTACATTATTTTAGTACCTATTCTGTGTCATTAGTCAATATTAATATTACCGTCTCTGATATTTATGTTAGCTTTCATATTCTCTTATAAAGAAACAGTTCATGAATTACTGATAAAGAGCAGATGGGGGCCCTATTTCTCCGATTGAAGCCTGCAGCAAAGCAAAAGGGTGTGGTCTTTGTCTCATCATCTCAAGTATGGATGGACAAAATAATTATTACTGCAGTAAGGGTTACTTTCTCAAGGCATCCTGAAAACCTGCAGAATAATCTAACCCTGACAAGTACTGTAAGATTTTCATATCCCTTAGATATTAGGAACATGGAGTCTTATATATTTTATGACCATTTTTTGGTGAATCTTGAACACTGTAAAAAAATCATCTACTTCAAAATTTAATCTTTCAGGAAAGTATATGTTTCTTACAAATCCGAATAATAGCAACAGTCACAGAACTTTACTTGTTTTAAATGCTGTAGGTGACTATCGTAGAATAGCCTCAGGGTAGACATTCAGAAGAATAATGATCTAAGAAAGGGTATTGCAAATTTTCCTCTAACCTACAACAGGAAATTATCTTATATACATAATCATCCGCTGGCACTGACTTCACTTTTGAATGTCACCCCTGTGTGTCTGACAGTGGCATATGGAAAGACTGTCTTCATCCTTGTTGTTTTATTCATCTTAGTGAGTGAAGTATAAAAAAGTCAGAAATTCAAGCTCTTCTTATGCACAGAGACTTTCAGCTAGGACATCAAATCTTGGGATAAAGGACTCTTCCCAAAACATACTGCTGCTCTCAGCCTCTCTGCCAGTCACTTATCATTAAGAGACTGTAGGTACAGAATAACCATGTGTTTTATGTTGAATTGTGGCCCCCATCTAACATATATGATGATGCCTTATCCCTTTCCCCAGAAACTATCTGTATGATCTTATGTGCAGATAGGGTCTTTACAGAGGAGGCAAAGAGATCTTTAGGAGGGTGCTTAATCCAATAAGACTTATGTCCTTACAAATGGAAATGTGAACACAGACATGTTAAGGAGAAATGCAGAGAGGGAGGAGACTGACTCTGCAAGCCAAAGAAGTCTAGGGGCAGATTTTCCCTTATAGACTACACAAGCCAAGTCTGCCAACACCAGAGTATCTGACTTTCCAATCCCAGCCACGTAAGATGATACATTTCTACTGTGTTAGCCACTCAGCCTGTGGTATTTGTTATGGCAGGCCAAATAAACTAAGATGGAAAGACACTGTACATGTTCCTTTCAGTGGGAATCTTCTGCATCTATTTCCTAACCTTTCCCAATATAATGATAATTTGTCTTAGTTGAGTCTTTGATCTTGTCAGATGTATGAGTTCTATCAGATGCTAGCAAATTACCTTAACCTAAGGCAGAAAGCAGCACATGTGTGTCTTAACAAGCGTCTAAGGATCAGACATCCTAGAGCAACTTTATTTGGAAGAATCTTGCTTCTGTTGGCTCAGGGAGCTGCAGGAAAAGCGGGCTGTGGTGGAAGACCTTTCTACAAGGTCATATATAGGTTGAATAGGAGACAAACCTATTCTATACAATTTGTTTCTCCTTAGAATGACTTACAGTGTGGATTTGAGAGTATCCAGGAGAGCAGGGGAGTATTTAGAATAGAAAGCTAGTGTCTCTTGTAATGTATGATAGCCAATTGGCCAACCCTTGCCATCATCTATTTGTAGGAAGAGACTACTAATGATTTGAGTACTAGGAGGTATAAATGATGGAACTCTGTTATATGCTGGGTATTGTGAGGGGAAGAGCACATTATTTTGTGGCACAGCTTTATTTTGCATATAACTTATCACCTTTAAAGAAAATTGTGAACCAGACTGTGATGATCTTGCTTTTGACTCTAGTAAAACAGGACTAGGCATGTTAACTGCTAATCATTCAAAATAATTTTATATCCCTGTTCATTGGAAAATTCTTTTTGACATTCAGTGAAGAACAAAACAAGGAAAACAGTTCTTGGGTTGAGCAAAATGGCTCAGTGGGTAAAGTGCTTGCTACACAAGCATGAGAACCCAACTGAATGTCTAGAACTTTCATGTCTGTAATTCCATGTTCCTATTGTGAAATAGGCAGAGACTGGGGAAACCTTAGCAGCTCACTCATCAGCAAGACTGGCATATGCAGTTGCAAAGAGCAAGGCACCTGGTCTAAGGAAAACAGAGATCAAGGATCCACACTTAAGATTATCTTCTGACTTCCATACATATGCCCTGGCCACTGGTGGTCAGACTAATATATATGTTCACACACACACACACACACACACACACACACACACAAATATACAGACATCATCCATGGATGGCCACACTCACACATATGCAAACATATGTATACATACAAAAGCACACACAAATAAAAACAGTAACAAGGATACCATTTCTCTACAAGATTACCATTTCTCTACATATTTTCAGTAAATAAAAAAATGGCATATAAAACACCTTCTCCTCATCTTTCTCACAGTTTGCTTTCCATTTCATTTCTATGTAGAGTCTGCTTGGGCTTGCATGCTCACTTGAAACCATTATCTCTTTGAAGTTGGTTAGGTGACTGAGGAGGGTCTTTCCTTTGGAAAACAACCTCACCCTGAGAGAGTTTGATGGACTCTGTTTACCATTCTTCTCATCAGCATGCAGAGATCACCTACCATGTGGAGCCCATGCTGGTCTTTATCCTCAAGTCCTCTGAGTTAAGGTTCTGACCAACAGCTTGTTCCCTTCCGTTCATAATTCAGAAACAAATTTCCATTGGTGGGGATGCCCAGAGGAAGGGATATGAACACCATAGACAAAAACAGAAACTTAGTTATCTTCTGTTAATACTCAATCCGAGCAGTCTTTTCTGCATTGATTGGAAAATATCAAGTCCTGCTTGAGCAAAGCTAAATGTTTACTCCTTTGTGCCTCGGGTTGTAGGCAAAGGTGATATATTTGAGAATGATTTTCTATCACTATTCTGGAGTTTGAAACAGCATTTCAGAACCATGGTTGTGTAGTAGCTTCACAAAGTTTTGGCAGAACTATGGAAGACTTAGAATCAAACTCGAATTATGCTGCTAGTGGGCTCTGTGTTCTCAGGGAGCATCCACACAGCCCTTAACTGCTGGCTCTGGCTCCAAGTAATAATGCCTCTCCTCTCTCCCCTCCCCCGAATGGCACAGTTACCATTTTGACAGCTACATGGATACATGGTTATTTCTAAGATGCAGATGAACCGTCATTCAAATTGGAGAATCACACTAAAACCAGTTATTGCATGTATCTGCTTTCTTCTGCTCACAATAATTGATCAGATGACATTTATAAACAGAGGCTTCTTTTTCCAGCCTATCTAGGCTTTATTATGGAAAGGGAAAAACATGGTTAGAAAAGGAAATCTATGATGCCATAGGGCATATCAATGAATAGAGCAGGGAGACTGATTTTCCCCGTTATATGTTACAGGATGGATGTAAACCCAGACCTCTCAAACAGAGCCTGCCAGTATCCCTGGGAAGACACAGACAGGAAGTGTGCATTCAGGTTGCACGTAGGGCCCTGAAGAACTAATAAGTAATTGACAATTTGTTTCATTTAATATTAAAAACAAGATTGGAGACAAATTGTCTCTAATACTGAAATTGGTTTGGTTAAAGCTACTACTTTATACCAGAAGCTGGAAAACAAGATGAACTCAGAATCATAGCTTCAGCTCCCTTGAACATGGTCCTCTATTCTAAGTTCTCTCCTGAAAGCAAAGCATTGTCAAGTGTCAAGCATGCCAACATCCAGTCAGGTTCTTGGGAGCTGCAGTAGACTACATTGCCTCTATCTTTTAGGAGAGCAGATGTGAAAGGACTAGGAGTTTCATCTTCCAAATGCTTTTGGCTTTTTATTTTTTTATTTTAAGAATGGAGAAACACAGGACATTAAATTAGGAAAAGTAGACTGGAATGATGGGGCGTATCTGTAATGCCAGCATTACAGGCGGAGAAGAATGTGTGCTGAAATTAAGAAGGGAAGTTCCCATTCTCTGTCTCTTACTTCAAAGCCTTGAATTGGCCATTGCTGGACATGTGGGTATGCCATGGCATTGGTGCCACTAGGAAGACAGAGAAGGCAATGGTTCACTGTTGGGCTCTTGAATTAAAATTCCCATGGGTTCATCTTTGTAGTTCCCCATCCCACAGGAAGGTTTCTCTGACTGTAATTAGGAGGCCTTGGTGTGAGTTGCTCATGATGGAGTCTTCAAAAGTTCCAAGTTGGAAGATGTGCTAGCTATGGTGCCCATCTGTTAGTGATTGGGAGCAATAACTAGAGAACACCACTCTTCTCAATCTTCCTAATGTTGTCACCTTTTAATACTGTTCCTCATGTTGTAGTGGCCTCAACCACACAATCATTTCATTGTCACTTTATAACTGTAATTTGTTACTGTTATAAATCACAATGTAAATATCTTATATGCAGAATATCTAATATGTGACCCCCCAACGGGTTCATAACCCTCAGGTTGAAAACCACTGCTATGGAAAATGTCAGCAAGCATAAGGTGGCAAGCTGAGACCCAGTTGATTCCATTGCAACTGTTTTCACAACGGGGCACCATCACTTGCAGGAAAGCCCGAAGACACTGCAGGAAGTAGCCTACTTTCATGATATATATTCATAATCCTTTCTGACTCCTAACTTTTTCTTGGTGCAAAGTCTCAGTCATAGTACTGAGTTGTGTGAGGCACAAGGGAGTTCCCACGATGACACAGACAGTACGGATTTTCATCTATGAGTCAGAGAGAAAACTGCTTCAAGATTGAGATATGTCCATTGAGGGGAAAAGTGTGATTTAAGAAAGAATGTTCCTCTCTGCTGAGAACAAGAGGACATAACTTGCAGGATGGTTCTGAAATGTACCTCACATCTATTAGACACTCAGTAAATGACAGTTATTCTCAGAGAATTGGATTTGAAGGTCTCTGAGGTAATTTTCTCTTCCATTTACCCCTTCTGCCTATATTGGCTCATTTTGAACTTCATTCTCTTCATATTTAGAAAGACTGTGTTTCATCTTATATGTAATATTCTGAAACAGTATGGCCACTGGCACCCATTTTTTGAGAGCTCGCTAGTACTGCTATGAGTCAAGTCTGATACTTAAGCTCAGCTTTTTGGCTGTTTTAATTTATAGACTGCTCACAGGATGAGTGTTTTGAAGAGTCAACAGTAGGCACAAAGCCATATTTGTACACAGAATAACACTGAAAAAAAGACAGAAAACAACTGAAACAAGAGGAAGCAAAAAGCTCACAACTTCCTTCTCTTAGCATGATTGGAATTCACAATGTCTTTTCCTCTGTATCAAAAAGAGTAAACTGCTTGTACTTCAGATTTTCTTGATCTGCATTTGAGGAGAATTACCCAGGTTTTATGGTCACCTTGAGTCTACTGAGTATCTGTCATTACATGTGAACTTTGGAATGTCTGTTGCTGCGTATGTACTCTAAATGTCTGTTACTATGTGCACAGTTTTGAATATCTGGTACTATGTGTGTATTCCTGAACATCTGTCACTATGTGTGTAGTCCTGAGTCCTATGTGTGCAGTCCTGAATGTCTGTCCCTATGTGTGCAGTCCTGAATGTCTGTCCCTATGTGTGCAGTCCTGAATGTCTGCCACTTTGTGTGCAGTCCTGAACGTCTGTCTGTCACTATGTGTACAGTCCTGAATGTCTGTCACTATGTGTGCAGTCCTGAACGTCTGTCACTATGTGTGCAGTCCTGAACATCTGTCACCATGTGTGCAGTCCTGAATGTCTGTCACTATGTGTGCAGTCCTGAATGTCTGTCACCATGTGCTCAGTCCTTTAATTAGTGGATTCCCCTACACTGGGAAATAGAGCCTTCACAGGACCAAGGGCCTCTCCTTCCATTGGTGCCAGATAAAGCCATCCTCTGCTACACATGCAGGTGGAGCCATGGGTCCCTCCATGTGTACTCTGTGGTTGGTGACTTAGTTCCTGGAAGCACTGGGAAGGGGGGAGTCTGGTTGGTTGATATTGTTGTTCTTCCTGTGGGTTTGAGAACCCTTTCAGCTCCTTCAGTCCTTTCTCTAACTCTTCCATTGTAGTCCTTGTGCTCAGTCCAATGGTCGAGGCATGCATTTGCCTCTGTATTTGTCAGGCTCTGGGAGAGCTTCTCAGGAGACAGCTATAACAGGCTCCTGTCGACAAGCACTTCTTAGCATCCACGATAGTGTCTGAGTTTGGTGACTGTATATGGGATGGATCCTCAGGTGAGGCAGTCTCTGGATGGCCTTCCCTTCAGTCTCTGCTCCACACTTTGTCTCCATATTTCCTTTAGACAGGAACAATTCTGGGTTAAAGATCAGTGGGTGATCCTATCCCCCAACAGGGGGAGAGGCCTCGCCTAACCTCTGGATATGGTCTCTACAGGTTCTCCCTCCCCTTTGTTCGGTATTTCAGCTAATCTCATCCCTGTTGAGTCGTGGAAACCTCTTGCTTTCCTGGTATATGGGACTTGCTGATGGCTACTCTCAGCTCCCCATCCCCCATTGCTACATACCTCTGCTCAAATTCCCTCTGTATATCATCCCCAGGTCATAACCACTCACTATTAAAGAATGGCATGGCACAGTATTAAAATCAAGAGTGTGGTTTTAATGAAAGACAACCTTCATCCAAATACTGCTTTTACTATTCACTAGCTGAATGAACCTAAGTAAATTATATAGCGGCCTGTAACCCCATAACAAACCTACCTAAAAGATAATGCTGTATGTCACATGAGATAAACTGTGAAGTACTTAAAATTTAGTACAATAAGTGCATAAGCTACAGTAATGTTTTATTTTAGTGACTACAAATATACTTCTAATTATTTATTAATTTTTCACTCAAAATCATGATTTTAAATTTATCCTCTCTAGAAATCACAGATTATGCCATTGGAGAGCTTCCGAAGGTGCATATCTTTGGCGTTTGTGGGGAAAACACTGCATCCTAATGGAAAAATAGTCCCGTTATTGGCTTGCCAGTGTGGTGGGAAGGCTGACAAAGATAAATGTGGAAAGCATCGCTGTGAACACTGAGCTGGATGGGAATTTGGCAGGACTGATGGGACTTAGGAAATGTGCCTAAGTTTGTCTTTACCACAATAAGCGAGTTTAGAAAGTGGGAAATGCAGGTAGAGAATTGCATGAATAAGTAAGATTCCGAAAAATCACTACCCACAGAGATACTGAGAAACGTCCATGAGCATAATTGTGAAAAATGAGGCAGAGATTAAGGGTGAGCAGATAGAAACATGTGGCACACTAACAAACACTCAGAAAGCAATCAATCACAAAAGCAGTGGTCCAAGACCAATCCCAAGAGCACACTGTTGTATGAGCTACTCCAAATGTCCCTTTAACAGAATTCAGGGCCAGCATGCTTGTCAGAATGTCAGCATTCTGCTGACCGTGCTGCCCCTAATTTGTTTTTCCTCCATTCCTATGCCAAGACTTCGTGCCTTATCCCTGTCCCTGCAACCTCACGCCTCTAAGCTGGGAATACGTCTGGGTTCTGAGTCCTCTCTCTCTCTGCACTGCTGCCATAGCAATGACCTTTTAGTCCCTTGTTTTTGTTACATAAGAGTCCTGAGGCCTGCCTTCCTCAATGATTTCATGGATGACTTGGCTGCATTCCATTTCAGTATTATTTCCTGATTTCAATTTTTCAAGGTAATTCGCTACCATTGTTGAAAATCTGAAAACTGTAGAAAAGCACAAAGAGACAATATCTAAATCACTTCCAGAGAGCCATAGTTTATGCTGTGTAAAAATTTTATATGAACTTATATTAAAAAATAGATTCATGCTGTATGCACTTGCTGTAGAATGAACATTTTCTTGTCCTTATTTTTATCTATTACATAGTTTATAGCTATGACTGTGAATTCTGGCTTTTATATACATCCAAGATGGTCTTAACAGGTTTCATCAATACAAATAACACTGAAAATATTCTCTTGTCCCTCTAATACCAACATTTCCCTTAGGTTTGCTCAGTATCCTGAATTAAAGTTCTCTATTTAAGGAAACCAAGCATCATATTGCTATGAAGATTTTTATAAAATCATTTAGAAAAATTGCTATTTTTATTTTAAAGCCCTTTGTAATGTGGTAAATATCTTATCCAAAGTGGTGAAATTAATAGCAAATGACAAATTACATTTTATGTCCTCTGACCTGGTCTCTTATTTTCAATCATTCATAAAAACATTGGGATACAAGAGGAAATCTACACCTATTTAAGAACATAGATATCTGGAGGGCTAATCAACCTATTTCACCATTCTCATTATACAATGATGAACTAAGGTTTCAAGGAAGCAAACTGAATCTCTAAGGATCAAGTAAACGGAAGTTGGAGCATGGATAGAGTCTCAACAAATGACCATGCGAGCCTTTCTAATCCTATGTCTTGCAAACTTTATAAATGAACTTCACTGTCATGGGAAGAGTGGTTTTGAGAAAGGAGTGTATTGCAGGTTATAGTAAACACTTAACAGAAAAGAAGCAAGTTCCTGTATAGCGAAAGTCGGTCCTAAGAAAGAGTTGCCATAAATATAGTGGAGCATGTGTCCTTGTTACACGTTGGAGCATCTTTTGGGCATATGTACAGGAATGATAGTTGGATCCTGTGTCAATTTTCTGAGGAGCTGCCGGACTGATTTCCAGAGTGGTTGTACCAGCTTGCAATCCCACCAAAAATGGAGGAGTGTTCCTCTTTCTCCACATCCCCCCCCAGCATCTATTGTCACCTGAGATTTTATCTTAGCCATTCTGACTGACATGAGGTAGAATCTCAGGTTTGTTTTGATTTGCATTTCCCTGATGACTAAGGATGTTAAACATTTCTTTAGGTGCTTCTCAGCTATTCAATATTCCTCAGTCGACAATTCTTTGTTTAGATCTGTAGCCCTTTTTTGACAGGATTATTTGGTTCTCTAGAGTCTAACTTCTTGAGTTCTTTGTATACATTGGATATTAGCCCTCTATCGGATGTAGGATTGGTAAAGATCTTTCCCCAATCCATTGGTTGCCATTCTGTCCTATTGACAGTATCCTTTGTCTTACAGAAGATTTGCAATTTTATGATGTACCATTTGTTTATTCTTGATCTCAGACCATAAGCCATTGATGTTCTGTTCAGGAAATTTTCCCCCCTGCCTATGTGTTCAAGGTGCTGTGTTCGAGGTGCTTCCCCACTTTCTCTTCTATTAGTTTCAGTGTTTCTGGTTTTATGTGGAGGTCCTTGATCCAACTGGACTTGAGCTTTGTACTAGGAGATAAGAATGGCTCTATTTGCATTCTTTTATAATAGCCAGAAGCTGGCATTAACCCAGATGTCCTTCAACAGAAGAATGAATACAGAAAATGAGGTACATTTACACAATGGAGTACTACTCAACTATTAAAAACAATGACTACATGAAATTCTTAGGGAAATGAGTGGAACTAGAAAGTATCATCCTGAGTGAGATAACCCAGTCACAAAAGAACACGCATGGATATTAGTTCAAAAGCTCAGAATACCCATGAAACAATTAACAGACCATATGAAGCTCAAGAAATAGGAAGACCAAAATGTGGATGCTTCCTTCTTAGAAGGGAGAACAAAAATACTCACAGGAGAAAATAAGGAGACAAAGTGTGGAGCAGATACTGAAGGAAAGGCTATCCAGAGACTGCCTCATCTGGGGGATATATCCCATATGTAGCAGAGTATGGCATCAATGGGAGGAGAGGCCCTTGGTCTTGTCAAGGCTCGATGCCCCAGGGTAGGGGAATGCCAGGACAAAGATGTGAAAGGGAGTGGGTAAGGGGGTGAAAGAGCACCCTCCCGTAAAGGCAGGGGGATGGGAGATGAGATAGCAGATTTCTGGAGGGGAAACCAGAAAAGGGGTAACATTTAAAATGTAAATAATAAAATAGCCTATAAAAGAAAAGAAAGTGTTAGAAGGGAGAACAAAATATTCACAGGAGGATATACAGGAACAAATAGGGGAGCAGGGACTGAAGGGAAGGCCATCCAGAGACTGCCCCAACTTGGGGATCCATCCCATATGCAGCTACCAAACCCAGTCACTATTGCTGGTGACAAGAAGTACTTGCTGACAGGAGCCTGATATGGATGTTTCCTGAGAGGCTCTGCAAGACCCTTATTGATACAGATGAGGATGATTGCAGCTAACCATTGGACTGAGCAGAGGGACCCCAATGGAGGTGTTAGAAAAAGGACTGAAGGAGCTGAAGGGGTTTGCAACCCCTTAGGAAGAACAACAGTATAAACTAACCAGACCCCCCAAAGACTAAACCATCAACCAAAGAGTACACATCGGGGGACCTATGGCTCTATCCTGTGAAAGCTTGTTTCCTCAATGTAGGGAAATGTCAGGGCATTGAGTTGGGAATGGGTGGGTGGGAGTGGGAACATCTTCATACAAGCAGGAGGAGGGGACAGCCAGGATGGGTGAGGAGAGGAAAGAGGATAACATTTGAAATGTAAATACAAAAAATATCCAACAAAAATAAAGAAAAGAAAGAAAGAGTTGCCACCAAGGATCTCACTCTGGGAGACTAATACAATGTTACAAGAGTTGAGGAATTAGGGGGAGGGAAGTGAACTGGTCAGTCCTGTTTCCCCCCTCACAACACGTCAATATGCCTTTTTCCATCTTGATGTCTGGAGTTTCAAGCACTTTCTGATGAAGCTTTTGAGTGTCAAGTCTCATTAAAATTGCTCTGTAGATGGAAAACAAAAAATAAAATCAACAGAATACATACTTTTGGTATTTCTGACTTCTAACAACAACAAAACTGCCAATAGTAGAAACAAGGACATCCCCAGCTTCTGACCAAAATAATCTTGATTCGTAAAGACAAGAGGAAGGATTATTGATTCTTTCGGTCCAAACCTCAAAAGTATGTAACATGAGTCTTTCTCCTGTACTCATCAAATGGAAGTAAACACTCAAGAAAAAAGCAAACTGCATCCAAGAGCATACATGTCAGCTTATCAAATATGATTTGTAATTCAATGTCCCAAGATGACTATGACAATCTATAAGTGTCAGTAGGCTATGTGCTACTTCCTAAACTCTCTAGAACAAGTATCTCTCCTGATGACTATTTTCCTGTCTGAATGATTAACAGGCCTATTTGTGTTAACATTTGAGGACCATATATCTTTATCCATCACCAGGAAGCATCTGTATATAGTGATCTTAGAACCTTTGGGGTGGTTTATAATCTCCATCCAGACCAGGGATACAACTCATACTGTTCATTTGACCAAAATTCATGTAAAAAACTAGAATTAAATATTTTTTAAAAAGAAAGAAATCTATAAAATTACTATACTTGATAGGTGCCCGTAGTATTACCTTAATGAGCATCAACAAATCTTCCTCCATTTTATATAGCATTTTAAATCTTCAGGACAATTGTGTCTAATTTCATATTCTAAGAAAGAACACTTCACAATGTGAAGTGGAAATTTCTGGTTTCTTTAGAGACCCAATTGTGTCATGTGATGTTTTTCAGGAAACTGGAAACTGTCTTATGAAAAGATGCTTTTTGCTGAAGCAGACACATGGGAGGATATTTCGCTTAGAACAGACACGTGGTGTTTTTCTAGAAGTAGCCTGGGAAAAGGACATATGATATTTTGCTAGAGTGGATGCCTGAGAGTACATGTGATGTTTGGAAAAGGTGCGAATATAACCAACAGACAGGGACAATGCTGTATGGTATTGGTATGCCTTACCATTCTTTGCTAGTCATTGTTGGGCTTTGCTGATGATGGTTTTAGCTGAAGAGGATATTTGGTACTGGTTCACCCTGCCATTCCTTGCTGCTCATCATTTGTCATGATTTCATAGAAATGCAGGAAAGAACTTCTGGTGGTGTTCCAGTGGCTTCTTGCTGGATTGTGGACTCAGGCCAATTGGCAAAGCCTTGTGGTTTCTTATGGATCAAACTGCCATTACTGATTCATGAATGGTGTTTTCAAGTGGATCAAGCTAATGCTGTTGATTAGATGAACCTGCCCTCAACTATGATTGGAACTTCAATTTCCCTTATGAATAGATGCAAATACTCAATAAAATGAATCCAGGGATGCTTCATAATATGGTTTAATATCGGAAAACCATCAAGATCCATTATAAACAAACTGAAAGAACAAAACCCATGATCATTTCATTAGATGCTGAGGGAAAGCATTTCCAAAATTCAACACCCTTCATGATAAAAAGTCCTGCTAAACATAGTAAAAAGGTACAACCAAACCTAATATTAAACTCCTTGAACAATCTCTCAGGGCCCAGACTCTCTCTACTTATTCAGTTTGCAATCAGACAAAGCAAAAAGGAGGTCAAGGGATACAGATTCAAAATATCACTATTTGCATATGATATGATAGTATATTTAAGTGATCTCAAAAGTTCCACCAGAGAACTACTAAAGCTGATAAACAACTTCAGCAAAGTGGCTGGGTATAAAATTAACTCAAATAAATCAGTAGCCTTCCTCTACACAAAAGAGAAACAGGCCGAGAAAGAAATTAGGGAAATGACACCCTTCATAATAGATCCAAATAATAAAGTACCCCTTTAACCAAACAAGTGAAAGATCTGTATGATAAGAACTTCCAGACTTGAAGAAAAGAAATTGGATCTTGGAAAGATCTCCCATCATGGATTGGCAGGATTAATATAGTAAAATGGCCATTCTACAAAAAAGCTATGTATCCCCATCAAAATACCAACAATTCTTCAAAGGTTGAAGAACAATTTGCAAAAAAAACAAAAACCCTCCTTCAATGGTCAGGGGGAATCACTACCATTTCAGGATTAGTGATAAAAACTGCATAGTATTGGTACAGAGACAGACAGATAACGCAATGGACAGAATTGAAACCCTGAAACCCCTATGGGACTTGATTTTTGACAAAGGAGCCAAAAACCATCCAGTATTTTCAGCAAAGTCTTGCTAGAAGAAAAAAACCCTGTGTTAAGTGGGATCAAGGATAAAACTTGGGTGGACGTTGCTCTTTAAATCAAGCGACACATAAAACTTTTGAACAAAATTACTTGGGAAAACATAGCTTTTATTCTTCTTCTATCTCTGGCTTCATCAAAAACTTGCTTTCAGAATAGAGGGCTTATATCAAAAATGGAACTAGACAGCAAGACTATGGGGTTTCAAGGCTAAACAGAATTCACGCTGGGTTTCATTGTTGGTGGTTTGCTACAACCATTCTGGAAATCAGTCTTCAGTCCATGGAAAGCTAGCACTGCCCCAACATATCAAAAAGAATGTGTGGCCTGGAAAAAGAACCCAGATGCCCTTCAACAGAGGAAGGAGGTACACAAGTAAATATTATGGCTTTGCAAATGGTTCTTCTCTTGAGTGGCTATTTAATCAGGATACATATGTACTCATTGATAAGTGGAAAGCCCAAATCTTTTACCCTAGATGCCTAGAACAAATGCCGGATGATCAAAAGATCAAGATAGACACAAACCAGAACTCTCAGCAGGAAAGCCTGAGAACAGGACCCCTTTGAAGGAATCAGAGAAAAGAACTCATATCTGACCCCTGAATGCAACCAACCAGAGCTTCCAGGGACTAAGCCATTACCCAAAGACTAAGCATGGACTGACCCTGGACTCTGACCTCGTGAGGGTTGCTAATACCTCTAAAACAGTGGAAGGGTAAGCCCTGGGTCCCTAAGACTGAACCCCTAGTGAACTAGACTGTTGGGGAGGCAAAATGTGGAGGGGTTGGAGGAACACCCATAAGGAAGGGGGGGAGGGGGATGTTGCCCGAAACCGGGAAAGGGAATAACACTCGAATGTATATAAGAAATACTCAAGTTAATAATTTAAAAAAAAAAAAAAAAAACTGAAAAAATGTGAAAAAAAAAAAAAAAATGAAATGACTAGTCATTGCTGGGCTTTGCTGATGGTTTTAGCTGAAGATGATTGGTATTTTGTGCCATTCTTCAAAGTTAATGAGTAAAAAAAAAAAATTTCTACAATTAGAGACAATTTCTTTGTGTCATTGATGTTTTTCAGAAACTGGAAACTGTCTTATGAAAAGATGCTTTTTGCTGAAGCAGAAAGAACTTAGAACAGACACGTGGTGTTTTTCTAGAGTAGCCTGGGAAAAGGACATATATGATATTTTGCTAGAGTGGATGTGTACATGTGATGTTTGTGCGATAGCAACAGACAGGACCAATTGGTATGCCTTACCATTCTTTTTAATCATTGTTGGCTTTCTGATGATGGTTTTAGCTGGAGTTCAAACTTGCTGCTCATCATTTGTCATGATTTCATAGAAATGCAGGAAAGAACTTCTGGTGGTGTTCCAGTGGCTTCTTGCTGGATTGTGGACTCAGGCCAATTGGCAAAGCCTTGTGGTTTCTTATGGATCAAACTGCCATTACTGATTCATGAATGGTGTTTTCAAGTGGATCAAGCTAATGCTGTTGATTAGATGAACTGAACTGTTGACATCCTGGCAAGACAGATTGGATTTGCTCCAAAAGACTGTGTCTAAACACATCCACATCTTCCTTTGCCCTATTAATTTTTTATTTCCACTAATTCTGGTGTTCAATTTCAACTTGATTTTTGACACAATTGCTAGGTGCTACTCTCTCCCACCTGGAAAAGCATGCCCTTATCAATATTCTTAGCTCTTCAGCTCCCCACCTGCCCTCAACTTTAGTTGTTCAGTTACATCTAATCCCAGCTTAACACTTCTAAACTCCTGCCTGTAAGAGTGACCATAGACCACTACTCTGCCCAAGATCTAACATTGCTAGTGACCTTTTCTCCAGCATGGAGAACTCTCCTCTCCTTCCTATCCCTTCGGCCCAGCAGTTAGTCCATGGCTTCTTTACTGACAGATCAAGAACCAATTGGAGAACAGGATCTTAGCATCAGAATCATCCCTACAGCTATGTAATTGTAACACTGAAGAACAATAAAAAAAATCTCCTTCTGGTCAAGAGAATACCATTTCAGGATTAGGTAGAGACTTAGCAATAACCTGACCAAGAACTAACCCCTAGGAAGACAAAACCAGTTTAAGTCTTGCTAAAAAATGTTAAGTGGATAAAAACTTAGGTGGAAAACGTTACTCTTTAATGCGACACTACTTTTTCTGAATTACTTGGGAAAACATAACTTTTATTCTTCTTCCTATCTCTGGCTTCATCTTGCTTTCTCTAACACGCTGGGTTTCTGTGGTGGTTTGAATATGCTTAGTCCATGGAAAGTAGCACTATTAGAATGTGTGGCCTTGTAGGAGGTAGTATGACTTTGAAGTCTTCTCTTAGGCTCAGGATATGCCCAGTGGAAAGTCTTTTCCTGACTGCCTTAAGATCAAGATGTAGAACTCTTTAATATCATATCTGCCTGAATGCTACTACACTTCCCATCATGACAGTAATAGACTAAACCTCTAAAACTGTAAGCCAGACCCAATTAAATGTTCTTTATAAAAGTTGCCTTGGTCATGGTGTCTCTTCACAGCAATAAAGCACTAAGACAGCTTCCTTACTCTAATTGATTCTTGCCCCGCCACCCACACCATGTGGCAGCTTGACCTTCATAGGCCTGATCTCCATGTTGGTTTAAATACAATTCATGTTTCTTCCTTCTCTTTTCCATTCACCTCCCCTGGGCAGATACTGATATTACAGCTTGTCATTCCCTGACCTATTAATTTTAAACTCTAGTAAAGTTGTTTCAAACTGTTTGAGTCCATTCTTGAATTCTTTTATTAATGAGACTAAGAGCCCCTAAGGGAAACCTTGATACTCTGGTATCAAGTAGCAACCCAAATGCTATCCCTCCTCGAAAATCCCAGTAACAGCAATTCATAGTTAACACGAAGGAAAATCCAGAATATATGCAGATTTAGCTGTAAGAGAGTTGAACCAGTCTTTTCCTGTAGGGAGAACCCTGCCCCTCAGGTTTCCTCTGTTGTCTCTATTCTCAGGTTGTCTTCATTCTCAGCAAAGGGTCTGTTACACAGTTTAAAACTCAACAGTCATAGAGACAGTTTTGTGTCAATTTTAATATCTGTCTTAGTTAGAATTTTACTGCTGTGAACAGGCACCATAACCAAGGGAACTCTTATAAAAGATAACATTTAATTGGGCCTGGCTTACAGGTTCAGAGGTTCAGTCCATTATCATCAAGGCGGGACCATGGCAGCATCCAGGCAGGCATGGTACAGGAGTAGCTGAGAGTTCTACATCTTCATCTGAAGGCTGCTGGTGGAAGACTGACTTCTGGGCAACTAGAGTGAGGGTCTTAAACCCACACCCACAGTGACACACCTATTTCAACAAGGCCACACCTCCACATAGTGTCACTCCCTGGGCCAAGCATATTCAAACCATGACACATTCCATCTAGGAATACCATGTTCAAAATGGACAAAGTACTTGGGGGCTGTGATGATGGGTGTATTCATTCTTTCCTGGGAGTGGTCTTTGTCCCCAGGATTCTTTGCTAGATGTTGAGAAGAGACAGGTGTATCTCTTCTTTGGAAGTCAATTTCAAGCTCTGATTTCACCATCCCTATTTATATGCATTAAATTTCCCTCTGACTAAGGAGTCTGTCACAGACACATAAGAGTAGTCATTGAAGTCAGGTGTTGTTGAATAAAAATTATAGGAGGGCATTGTTTGGGACTAAGCTTGCATACTCACCACACCAGATTTAACTAAAAATCAAAATGGAGTCACTCATGCTGAAGTTCCACATCACCAAGCTGAAACTAAGCTGTTTATCTACCCTTCCCAGAAATCAGGATTAGAGAGATAACAGCCATAGTTTCTAAAGAGGCCAGTTTCAATTGACATGGTAATAAGTTTCCCTCTGTCTTAATCCTCACACACACACACACACACACACACACACACACACACACACACACACACACACACACACACACACGACAACTTGTTAACCAATCCACTATTTTTCTATTCTTTTCATGGCTCTGCCTCACACAGAAAGTAACTTTGAAGTGTTGGATCTGTTTGTAGCTTTTCTTTCCACTTTCTTATCTCTTTCCTGTCAATAAAACCAACCTCCCCTGCTTAGCTCATTGAAGCATTTATTTATTTTATTTTATGATATGAAGGCATGCCAAATTCCAGGGTCATAAATGAAGCCAATTAAGATCTTTGGACTAAAATGCTCTGATTTTGTTTTTGACAGTGTCATAAGTGTCTTGTAACCTTTCAGTTTAGAGAAAATTGTATTAAATCAGGTTTTGAAGATTATTAAGCACGAGAAGACACATGCCTAGGGCTGAGCTGCTGGCAGCAATTACTTTACTCTGGTGGTCAGGTGAGGATAGTCATAGTCAGGTTATACTTCATCACCCTTAATCTAACCCCCATCATTAAAGCTTCATTAATTAAATGAAAATTGATTAAGTGTCCACTAAATTGCTAAGCAAAAAGCAAAACACTAAAATATGCCTTAAGGGGCTTAGTAGTTAGTGAAGGATACACAACAATTTATAAATAACTATTTTGTGAGTGGCAGTAGAAATGTCTCACAAAGAGATGATTTTCCAACCAAGTCACAAAAAAATGACAGATTTTGCTGGTGAAAGAATGTCAGTAAAAGCAAATTCAAGTCATTTGAAAAAATGGCATTTTATGAGAACACTGATGAGCAGGGCTGTTGGGATAGAAATCTCAGCTCTCATCTGGACAAACCACATGAGGCCAACACAGTCCATAGGGAGAGGTTTAATGAAAGTACGAGACAAGGGAGAGAGACAAGAGAGAAGAAGATGAGTAGAAGAGGAGACAAATAGAGGCTGGCCATGAGCATGTGGAGAAAAGGGGTAGGGGAATGGGAAGAGGAAGGACAAAGGGGGAAGAAGGGAAGAGCAAGAGCAAGAGAGTGAGGAAGGGGCAAACAGCCTCTTTTATAGTGTCAGGCATACCTGGCTACTGCCAGGTAACTGTGGGGAGGAGCATACTTGGCTATTGCCAGGCAATGCAGGGGTGGAGCTTAGCTGGAATGCTAACAATGGCAGGAGGAGGGGTTCTGGCCAGGAGGGAAGCAAAATGAGTGATGAGGGACATCTTCATGCTGCCCTCAGCTTGTACATTCTAAGGAGTCTACTCCTTCAGAAAACCAGAAACAACACTGCTATCAGGCATGTCAGACTCCAAATTACTCCATGTTGCATAAAACTGGCTTTTCAGGATATGCATGCAATTTTTGGCTCCACTTAGGAGGAGAAGAATGATTCTAGTCTCTGGGTTAGTTCAGCAACTGTACTATCTGCTAAAGACCAACATCCAGCATGACTGATATATGACTTATTCAAGGTATAAAAGGAATCTAGCCTATGGCCTATGTTTTTATCAGAATGAACCAAAATGATAGGGCCAAATTTCATCAAGGAAACCAGGCCCAAGAATGTATGTTAATGTGAACGATGCAAGGAGAAAAACCACCAACCCAAATAATCATGGCCAAACTAATTAAAGGAAGCAATTGATTAAAGCAAGATATTTTATTCCTGTTCGTGGGGCTGCTTCCCACTAAGACATGGCCCAAGGAATCAACATTAGACATAAGGAAGAAAAGATTTTACAGCTCAGGGGTTTTCTAAGTAGGGGTTACCAAATGGGGGATTTGGCAGGCAAAACAGGTGGAGTTACAGAAAGAGAACATAAGAATAACAAGATAGCCATAATGACCCACTGAAACAAAGACATGATTGCGAAGTCGTTATAATAAGGTAGTCGTAACAATCTTTTGAAAGAAAAGTTACTATGGTCTTAAACATTTTTTTTAAACAAAGATATGATTACAAGGTGGTGATAAGGTAGGAATAGCAATAAGTAGTCATAACAGCAGATGGCTGTAAAAACCTTTTGAAACAAAGGCATGGTTGCTATTTCCTGGAACTGGGCAATACAGACCCAATTGCAGTTACGGTTAGAGGTGGACATAACTCAATCCTTAAGAAACAGAGATTTAATCAAAAACAGCAATGAACCTTGTTTGTCTTTACTATAAGATGGCTTTCCTGCCTAAAATGGAGGCAGGATGTTTCATCACTTATCCAACACATCAGATTGATGAAAAGCAAAAACTAAAACAATGGATACCTAACACTGTGGTGGTGTGGCCCCTAAACAACCTCTTATCAGGACTGTCCCTGAATTTACTTCTACCAGATTACTAAGGAAGGTATCCTTATATGGCAAACAGTTGACCTTGTCACTGAGGAACCTTGTGATTATTGTTATTCAAAAAGTTCTGAAATTATGTGTGTTTCTGACAGTACAAGCAAGACATATCAAAATCATTTTTTAAATCAAGATTTGGCTTTGGTTTATTCATATAGTGTTGGCCATTTAGTGGAGGGTTGATTGAATCAGGAAACAGAGAAACTTCCCATTGACCAGGAACCAGAGGGCTTCCTAATCAGGAAATGAGCTAGAAGGGCTCATGACAGGTGACAGACCCAGAATGGCACCTGCACTCCCTGCCCCAGCTGTTTGGCTGCCCCTTGCTGGCACCACAAGAAGAGTATATTCAAATGTCAATTTCTAACACAGTAGGGAAGAGTGATATTGGGCTTTTAAAAATGCCTCTCAGCAACTTTGTAAGTGAGAAAATCAAACCTTTTCTTATGCAAGTTGCTTTTCTCCTCTGTGGTAAGCTGCTGAAATGTGGGTTTCTTATAACTTAGTCCTCACAGCCTCTCTCCAGAGAGCTGATAGCAATACCAGCTGTGGTTTTTCAGTCCCTCTTGAAGCTTCAAGCAAGTGTAGCCTCACCCTCAGCCCCACCCTGGACCAAAGGAAGTTTTGACTCATGAGCCTGTCAATAAAAAAAAAAAAGTTTCTTTCCTCAAACAGTAATTTATTCTAGAGCAAAATATGCATGGCGATGGCCCAGAAACATAGGTTCATGTTACCCAAAATTGCATGATCCAGTGTGGTTACAGTTTCATGGAGTTTTTATAGCAACTGAGCAAAAAAATTATAAATTGACACTTTTAAAATACAGTCATAGAAATACCAGGTAGGTAGGTATCCTAATGAAAGGCTCAAAGTGAGTCTTAACCACTAGGAGACACCCCCAAGTGCAACAGGAGAATGGAGTTTGATGCAAACGCAAGAGTTTTATGGCACGTTGGGGTCAACCCTCAATCAGTCCCTCATGACAAGTGACTAGAAGGTGACCCTGAATGGTTATAACAAGCAGTTTTTATACTTTTTAGGAGTACAGGTTACATCAGCAAGGTTACAGTTTAATCTTACTGGCTAAGTATATTGACCTTTGAATCTAGCAACCATATGACATGCATTTGAACTCTATCTGAGACCAGAGGGTCAGGTGACTATCAGTACACTCTGCAGTTTTTCAAGAATGTCCCTGCTCCTCCAGAGAACTGTGGGTGGAGAATGAAACTTGGCCTAGCCTTGACCTGAGGTGGGAAGCTGGTACTTGGCCTAATCTTGACCAGAGGCCGTGGGTGTAAGGCAAGAAAAGCCTCTAGGGTCCTTCATAAGAACCCAAAAACCTAACTACTTTCTACCAGGCTAAGCTTCTTAAGAGCTCTTACACTTCAGTAAGAACCAGGGTCCTTCACTAGCTAGTTTTAGATTTTTTTTAGCGTGACACAAGCTAAAGTCATTTGAGAAAAAGGAATATCAATTAAAAATGAAATCCCTCCATTGGACTGGGCTGTAGGCAAGTCTGTAGGCATTTTTTAATTACTTATTGATGTGGGAGGACACAGCCCAAGAGAAAACACCTCTGAACTGCTCGAGAAAGTCATGAGGAGCAAGTCAGTAAGCAGCATTCCTCTATGGTCTCTGCCTCAACTCTTGCCTCAAGTTCCTATATTCAGAGACTGAATTTCTGCCTTGGCTTCTCCTTAATACCTTGAGATTACATATCCCTCAGGATATGTAAGCTAAATAAACCCTGTCCTCCCCAAGTTGCTTTTGGCCATGTCACTATCATGACAATAGTAACCCTATTTATACCAGAAAAATGGGGGAAACTCTTCTATAGAACCCAGATATGTGGTTGCTGGAAGCTAGTGGTCTGTTTATAAAATCCACAAAGTCTTTAGGTTAAATACAGAGATGGGGAATGTATGGCTATTAAAGGCCCAAAAAAACCTCAAGATAATTGCAATTAGGCCCCAGACCTGCAACATTCCAACCTCTCCACAATTACTGAAGTTCTAATCAGTCTGTGATTAAGCAGCTATGTCTTCTTTTCATGAATTTACTTTCACAGGCCCTAGTCTTCTTCACTGCCTTCCTGACTCCCAGCATCTGAAATAGGTCAAATAGCTTGAAATCCTCCTTCCCATGCCTGAAATCTATAAGATCAAGAAATTCTTTCTGTTCTCTGAAACTAGATCCAGTCTCCCTCAAGACCCCATTATGCTCTCATCTGTGTGGCACAATACTCTTACTCTCCTACTTCAGCCTTTCTGAAAGTCAGCATCCCAGCACCTTGCATCCTGCCTGGGACATCTTCTAAAATCTAACAAGGTAGCTGAGTCTCTGCTGTCAGCACTGCCACATTTAAGTAAAAGGGTACTCCAGAGATTGACAATTAAAAGGCAGCAGCCATGGAAAGGATAGAAACCCTCTGTCTACCTGAGCTTCATTCAACAGAGGGAGAATGCTTAGAAAAGCCCTTCCATTATATGAACTTGGGAGAGGTGGGTACTATATAAATGGCCTATAAAAGGTCACTACAGCCCTTGACTCCTTGCCCTTCTTGTGCTTTTCTACAAGACTTTGATGAACCATCAAGATTCCATGTTGAGCTTAAAAGGCATCTTTTAGTAAAGTCAAACTAGACTTAATCCTGTTTATGATTAAACCTGTTTCTCAAGGATTAGGCTATGCTCTATCTGTAACCTTAACTACAAGTGTCTCTGTACTGCCTGTTCTAAGAAACAACAACCATGCCTTTGTCTCAAAATGTTAATATGATCACCCGTTGTTATGCCAGTCTTGGAACCATATCTTTGTTTCAGAAGGTATTATGACCAACTTGTTCTTCTTATGCTCTACTTCTGCTAACCCAGCCTGTTTGCATGCTAAATCCCTCCTTTGTAAACCTTCTACTCCTGTAATATAAAAGCCCTTATCTTACGTCCAGTGCTGATCTCTTGAACATTACCTTTAGGGAAAGACAACCCATATACATAAATTTTTTTAAAGGTCATGATCTAGGTCGGTGGTCTTTCTCCTGGAATCTATGGGATTAATATTTGAAGGCTCCCAGCAAAATCAAGACCCCCCCCCTACCCAAATTCAGAAACTGGATCTTTCCCTCAGGCCTCCCAGGAATCAAGAGTTGCTTTCTGGAAGGTCCACACTTGCAACATTCCAAAGTCCCAGACCATGACTTTGGTTCCACAGGCTGCCTGAGCAAACAGCCTCATGAAAAGAAAGCAGCAAGAACCTAATTATAGAGACTTTCTCTGGTAAGTCAGATACTCTCTGTGACACCTGGTTCTGTAGGATCCCTACCTGAGGATGTGGTGGGAGCAGATTGGATTGTCTGACAGGTCCCATCATCTCCCATCCAGGACAACAGAAAGACAATCCCCCACTTGGTTACTTTGGAGTTCACCCAGAGCCACCAATCTTTGTTGTTGTTACTGCTGCTGTTTTGCATTGTTTTCTTTTGCTTTGCTTTTTTGTTTTGTTTTGTTTTGTTTTGTTTTGTTTGTTTTCTGACCCTCCCTGGGACATGGGCATGCCCTGGTGAGACAAGGGGCTGAAGAACCAGAGAGTCCCAGCACCTGAGCACCCATTGCCAGGGTTCCCCACATCTAGGCTGAGAAACAGAGCCAAGAAACCCTGAGAACATTCCAAGATACCAGAAGTCAAGAGATTTGATTGGGCCAGCATTGGAAGTCAGATATTGCTGGGAGCAGAGATGGAAATTGGAGAGGCCCAACCTAACTAAACTTGGGAAAGAAAATGCTTAGAAAGAAGCCTCTAATGAGTTCCTGTTACCTGAGTTATGCAAGCAGACAGTTGAGAAAAAGCCTCATTTGTTAAAACAAATAAAGAAACAACAATGAACCGTCTTTCATCAAACTGGTAAATATGAATGATCTCAGCTGTCATTGTTCTTGTTGTTATTTTTGTTGCCTGTCATGGCTTGAACTTTGCCTGTCTTTGTGTGCTCTGACTTGGGACAACTGAAACTAACAAAGGATATGGGTAATAAGAATAAGCTGGACAGTCTTCTAGCCTGGGTTGTATATATTTGTTTTGAATTTGCTATCTCCATTTCTTATGTGTGTTTCTGTGCCCCGAGTAATCTTTTTCAGTTACAGAAGGACATGGGGTGGGACCAAGGTCTACTGCCATGACTCCAGTGCTGCTGCACTGGGGCAATGTGGACACCCCCTTGCCAGCATACAAGCCTTACACACTACCCTTTTGCAGGCACAAATTCACTGCTGCCACTTGCTTTTGCTACATTGATAGCCAAGCTTCAAAATTTCTGGTTACTGGATTCAGTCTAGCAGGGATTAAAATGCCTTTTGGGTACAGATAATATTGAAATGTTGTTTTAAGCTTTTCTGTTGATTGGAAAGCTGACTCTGGATTTAGAATGTTTCTGTCCTATGTCAGCTAAGCCACCTAACTTTGTTGGGGGAAAAGCAAGGCAGATCAGCTAAATAATTAGACTACTTGTTTCATTTTACTACCTAAAACTACCTTAACTCAAGATTCATAAGAACCTTCTGTACTTCAGGATTTATAAATTTATTGAATATGGTTAAAAAAATTTGTAGACTCTGTAACAAATGTTGGCATAAAATTGTAACATGGGGTTAATAATTAGAAAGCTACGTAGACAATCCTACCATTCAGGCTGTAAAACCCAACACATAGACAGTGCTACCAGCCAGAAATGAAAACAAAGACATAATCCATCAAAGTCTATAGTTCTGTGAAGGTTTCCAAATATACTAACCTTGCTTTTTAACCCCTGTAGTTCTGCTTCTGGCCTACAGTTCTTATTAACTGAAATATGTCAACCAGAATATGGTTTTTATGCTTAAAGGCTCACCCTAAGAAAGATTCAAAGCTACACTGGAATGCCAAACACCCAGAAAAATTGCCAGATAAAAATCCTATCTCAGGGGTTGGGAATTCAGCTCAGTGGTAGAGCGCTTGCCCTGGGTTCGGTTCTCAGCTCTGAAAAAAAAATCCTATCTCATGGTACAACAAGACAATGGCCTAATCAATCTGACAAAAAGCCCATCCTCTCCTTCCCTAAGCGGTCTATTCAAACTAGTAGATTGACTCGGGGAAGAATGCTCTAGGTACCCAGAGGAGGGCCCAGGAGTGAGAGGTCCACTGCCTGGAGACACTCCACCTGAAGGGACCCCACCGAAACAGTTCTCTGCACCCAACCTGTGGAGGAGAGCAAAACCTTCAGGGAGAGGAGGACACGCTTGGGAACTGTGGAAGAGACTGCAGGCACGCTGCACACAGTACTGAGCCCAGAGGAAATACCCAAAAGGATATCTGAACCCCTGGGCACTTGAACCTCCCGAAGGGGCGGCGAGATCTTCCTGTTGCTGTCAGAGCGGAGAGCCTGGGTGGGCACTCCCCTCAAGCGAACTTGGAGCCTGGGTCCACAGGTAAGACCAACTTTTCATGCAAAGTGACTTGCCTGGTGAACTCAAGACACAGGTCCACAGGAACAGCTGAAGACCTGTAGAGAGGAAAACTACACGCCCTAAAAGCAGAACACTCTGTCCCGAGCAACTGGCAGAAAGAAAAAACAGGAAACAGGTTCACAGCACTCCTGACACACAGGCTTATAGGACAAGTTTAATACTGTCAGAAATAGCAGAACAAAAAGTAATCTTTAGAGAGATAACTGACGGCCAGAGGCAAGAGGAACCCAAGCAACAGAAACTAAGACCTTGCACCATCGTATCTACCTCCCAACAAACAAACATGGAATATCCAAACACACCAGAAAAAGCAAGATCTAGATTCAAAATCATATTTGATTATGATGTTGAGGACTCAAGAAAGACGGAAGAACCCCTTTTAGAGAACAAAAGTAGAAGCTTCACAGAGAGGAATCGCAAAAATGCCTGGAAAGAATTCCAGGAAAATATAAATAAACAAGTAGAAGCCCATAGGGAGGAGACACAAAAATCCCTGAAAGAATTCCAGGAAAACACAATCAAACAGTTGAAGGAATTAAAAATGGAAATAGAAGCAATCAAGAAAGAACACATGGAAACAACCCTGGATATAGAAAACCAAAAGAAGAGACAAGGAGCTGTAGATACAAGCTTCACCAACAGAATACAAGAGATGGAAGAGAGAATCTCAGGAGCAGAAGATTCCATAGAAATCATAGACTCAACTGTCAAAGATAATGTAAAGCGGAAAAAGCTACTGGTCCAAAACATACAGGAAATCCAGGACTCAATGAGAAGATCAAACCTAAGGATAATAGGTATAGAAGAGAGTGAAGACTCCCAGCTCAAAGGACCAGTAAATATCTTCAACAAAATCATAGAAGAAAACTTCCCATAACCTAAAAAAAGAGATACCCATAGGCATACAAGAAGCCTACAGAACTCCAAATAGATTGGACCAGAAAAGAAAAACCTCCCGTCACATAATAGTCAAAACACCAAACGCACAAAATAAAGAGAAAGAATATTAAAAGCAGTAAGGGAAAAAGGTCAAGTAACATATAAAGGCAGACCTATCAGAATCACACCAGACTTTTCGCTAGAAACTATGAAGGCCAGAAGATCCTGGACTGATGTCATGCAGACCCCAAGAGGAAATACAATGCCAGCCCAGGTTACTGGTATCCTGCAAACTCAATCAACATAGATGGAGAAACCAAGATATTCCATGACAAAACCAAATTTTTACACAATATCTTTCTACAAATCCACAGCACTACAAAGGATAATAAACAAAGCCCAACATAAGGGGAGGTAAGCTATACCCTCAGAAGAAGTAAGAAACTAATGTCTGGCAACAGAACAAAAGAGAAGAAAAGCACACAAACATAACTCACATCCAACATATGAATACAAACGGAAGCAATAATCACTATTCCTTAATATCTCTCAACATCAATGGCCTCAACTCCCAAATAAAAAGACATAGATTAACAAACTGGATACGCAACGAGGACCCTGCATTCTGCTGCCTACAGGAAACACACCTCAGAGACAAAGACAGACACTACCTCAGAGTGAAAGGCTGGAAAACAACTTTCCAAGCAAATGGTCAGAAGAAGCAAGCTGGAGTAGCCATTCTAATATCAGATAAAATCAATTTTCAACTAAAAGTCATCAAAAAAGATAAGGAAGGACACTTCATATTCATCAAAGGAAAAATCCACCAAGATGAACTCTCAATCTTAAATATCTATGCCCCAAATACAAGGGCACCTACATACGTAAAGGAAACCTTAATAAAGCTCAAAACACACATTGCACCTCACACAATAATAGTAGGAGATTTCAACACCCCACTCTCATCAATGGACAGATCATGGAAACAGAAATTAAACAGAGACGTAGACAGACTAAGAGAAGTCATGAGCCAAATGGACTTAACGGATATTTATAGAATATTCTATCCTAAAGCAAAAGGATATACCTTCTTCTCAGCTCCTCATGGTACTTTCTCCAAAATTGACCATATAATTGGTCAAAAAACGGGCCTCAACAGGTACAGAAAGATAGAAATAATCCCATGTGGCTATCAGACCACCACGCCTAAAACTGGTCTTCAATAACAATAAAAGAATGCCCACATATACGTGGAAATTGGAACAATGCTCTATTCAATGATAACCTGGTCAAGGAAGAAATAAAGAAAAGAAATTAAAACTTTTTAGAATTTAATGAAAATGAAGGTACAACATACCCAACCTTATGGGACACAATGAAAGCTGTGTTAAGAGGAAAACTCATAGCTCTGAGTACCTGCAGAAAGAAAAAGGAGAGAGCATAGATCAGCTACTTGACACCACTCCTAAAAGCTCTAGAACAAAAAAGAAGCAAATACACCCAGGAGGAGTAGAAGGCAGGAAATAATCAAACTCAGAGCCGAAATCAACCAAGTAGAAACAAAAAGGACCATAGAAAGAATCAACAGAACCAAAAGTTGGTTCTTTGAGAAAATCAACAAGATAGATAAACCCTTAGCAGACTAACGAGAGGACACAGAGAGTGTGTCCAAATTAACAAAATCAGAAATGAAAAGGGAGACATAACTACAGATTCAGAGGAAATTAAAAAAAATCATCAGATCTTACTATAAAAGCCTACATTCAACAAAACTTGAAAATCTGCAGGAAATGGACAATTTCCAGACAGATACCAGGTACCAAGTTAAACCAGGAACAGATAAACCAGTTAAACAACCCCATAACTCCTAAGGAAATAGAAGGTCATTAAAGGTCTCCAACCAAAAAGAGCCCAGGTCCAGACGGGTTTAGTGCAGAATTTATCAGACCTCATAGAAGACCTGTACCAATATTATCCAAACTATTCCTGTCAAAATTGAAACAGATGGAGCACTCACTGAACTCCTTTTCTATGAAGCCAAATTATTCTTATACCTAAACCCACAAAGACCCAACAAAGAAAGAGAACTTCAGACCAATTTCCCTTTATGAATATCGATGAAAAATACTCAATAAAATCCTGGCAAACCGAATCCAAGAGCACATCAAAACAATCATCCACCATATCAAGTAGGCTTCATCCCAGGCATGCAGGGATGGTTTAATATACGGAAAACCATCAACGTGATCCATTATATAAACAAACTGAAAGAACAAAACCACATGATCATTTCATTAGATGCTGAGAAAGCATTTGACAAAATTCAACACCCCTTCATGATAAAAGTCCTGGAAAGAATAGGAATTCAAGGCCCATACCTAAACATAGTAAAAGCCATATACAGCAAACCAGTTGCTAACATTAAACTAAATGGAGAGAAACTTGAAGCAATCCCACTAAAATCAGGGACTAGACAAGGCTGCCCATTCTCTCCCTACTTATTCAATATAGTTCTTGAAGTTCTAGCCAGAGCAATCAGACAACAAAAGGAGGTCAAGGGGATACAGATTTGAAAAGAAGAAGTCAAAATATCACTATTTGCAGATGATATGATAGTATATTTAAGTGATCCCAAAAGTTCCACCAGAGAACTACTAAAGCTGATAGACAACTTCAGCAAAGCGGCTGGGTATAAAATAATCCCAACAAATCAGTAGCCTCCTCACACAAAAGAGAAACAGGCTTAGAAAGAAATTAGGAAATGACACCTTCATAATAGACCCAAATAATATAAAGTACTCGTGGTGACTTAACCAAGCAAGGGAAAGATCTGTACAATAAGAACTTCAAGACTCTGAAGAAAGAAATTGAAGAAGATCTCAGAAGATGGAGAAAAGATCTCCCATGCTCATGGATTGGCAGGATTACATAGTAAAATGGCTATTCACCAAAAGTTTATCCACAGATTCAACGCAATCCCCATCAAAAAATACCAATCCAATTCTTCAAAGAGTTAGACAGAACAATTTTAAAATTCATCTGAATAATGAAAAAAACCCAGGATAGCTAAAATATCTCAAACAAAAAAGGATCAGGGGAATCACTATCCCAGAACTCAAGCAGTATTACAGAGCAATAGTGATAAAAACTGCATGGTATTGGTACAGAGACAGACAGATAGACCAATGGAACAGGAATTGAAGACCCAGAAATGAACCCACACCCATGGGCACTTGATTTTTGACAAAGGAGCCAAAACCATCCAATGGAAAAAAGATAGCATTTTCAGCAAATGGTGCTGGTTCAACTGGAGGTCAACATGTAGAAGAATGCAGATCGATCCATGCTTATCACCCTGTACAAAGCTTAAGTCCAAGTGGATAAAGGACCTCCACATCAAACCAGACACACTCAAACTAATAGAAGAAAAACTAGGGAAGCATTTGGAACACATGGGCACTGGAAAAAATTTCCTGAACAAAACACCAATGGCTTATGCTCTAAGATCAAGAATCGACAAATGGGATCTCATAAAACTACAAAGCTTCTGTAAGGCAAAGGACACTGTGGTTAGGACAAAACGGCAACCAACAGATTGGGAAAAGATCTTTACCAATCCTACAACAGATAGAGGCCTTATATCCAAAATATACAAAGAACTCAAGAAGTTAGACCGCAGGGAGACAAATAACCTTATTAAAAAATGGGGTTCAGAGCTAAACAAAGAATTGAAACAGCTGAGGAATACCGAATGGCTGAGAAACACCTAAAGAAATGTTCAACATCTTAGTCATAAGGAAATGCAAATCAAAACAACCCTGAGATTTCACTCACACCAGTGAGAATGGCTAAGATCAAAACTCAGGGTGACAGCAATGCTGGCGAGGATGGAGAAAGGGGAACACTCCTCCATTGTTGGTGGGTGCAGACTGGTACAACCATTCTGGAATCAGTCTGGAGGTCTCGAAAATTGGACATTGAACTGCCTGAGGATCCAGCTATACCCCTTGGGCATATACCCAAAGATGCCCCAACATATAAAGACACGTGTCCACCATGTTCATCAGAGCCTTATTTATAGCCAGAAGTTGAAAGAACCCAGATGCCTTCAACAGAGGAAATGGATACAGAAAATGGTACATCTACACAATGGAATATTACTATTATCAAAACAATGACTTTATGAAATTCAGAGGCAAATGGTTGAATTGAAAAATATCATCCTGAGTGAGCTAACCCAATCACAGAAGTACATACAATGGTATGTAATCATTGATAAGTGGCATATTAGCCCAAATACTGAATTCACCCTAGATGCCTAGAATAAATGAACCCAAGACTTGATGACAAAAGTGAATATAATGCTCCTGAGAGACACAGCCAGAATACAAAACACACAGAGGGCGAGTGCCAGCAGGAAAACCACTGAACTGGAGAACAGGACCCCTGCTGAAGGAATCAGAGAAAAGAACTGGAAGAGCTTGAAGGAGCTCGAGACCCCATATAAAAATACAGCAATGCTAACCAAAAGAGCTCTATAGGACTGTTTACTACCCAAAGTCTTATAGCATGGACTGACTGGACTCTGACCTCATAGGTAGCAATGAATATCCTAGTAAGAGCAACACCAGTGGAAGGGGGAAGCCCTGGGTCCTGTTAAGACTGAACCCCAGTGAACTAGACTGTTGGGGAGAGGGAGGCTGGGAGGGGCTGGGAGAGGGAACACCCATAAGGAAGGGGAGGGAGAGTGGTTTGGCGGGATGTTTGCCCGGAAACCGGAAAAGGGAATAACATTCAAAAGGTATATAAGAAAAACTCAATTTAATAATAATAAAAAAATATAAAAAAAAAAAGAATGTATGCCTAGCCACCTTGTCTTTGTTAACTTTGTTAAGTTTTACCTATTCTGATAAACTGAGTCATTCAAGAAGTTGTGATATTCTGCAATAGTGCCCCATAAGAAAACAGGAAAGTAAAGTTGTCAATCTCCTATGGACTACATTTATGATTTATACTGAAAGAGCCAATTCAAGAACTTTAATTCAAGAACTGTAATTTTCTAAGGCTAACTTTAATAGAATAAAACTGCAAAATCTTAATTCATAAAATCTACTAGTTTCTTGTAAACTTTTAAAGGTAATTTAAAAATCCAGATTATCAGGAAATTGAACAGAGATGTGTAACAATGGGGATGAGGAACTGGGGGTAATAAGCAAAAAGTCCCATATGCCGGGACAGCAAGGGCCTCTCAGGACCCAACAGAGACTACATTAGCTGAAATACCCCACAAAGGGGAGGGAGAACCTGTTGAGACCATATCCAGAGGTTAGGCATGGTCCCCTGTTTGAGGGATGTGGCCACCCACCAATCTCAAAAATTTTAACCCAGAATTATTCCTGTCTAAAGGAAATACAGGGACAAAGAGTGAAGTAGAGACTGAAGGAAAAGTCATCCAGAGACTGCTCCACCTGGGGATCCATCCCATATGCAGAAACCAAACCCAGACACTATGGTTGATGCCAAGAAGTTGGTGACAGGAGCCTGATATATAGCTATCTTCTGAGAGGCTCTGCCAGAGCTTTACCAATATAGATGCAGATGCTCAAAGCCAATCATCGACTGACACAGGGACCCCAGTAGAGAAGTTAGAGGAAGGACTGATGGTACTGAAGGGCCTTATCTGGCATCAATGGGAGGGGAAGTCCTGATCCCTATAAAGGCTTGATGCCTGAGTGCAGAGGATTGCTAGGGCAGTGAGGCCAGAGTGGGCAGGTGGGTTGGGGAGCACCCTGATAGAAGCAGGTAAGGGGGGATAGATAGGGGCTTTTCAGAGGGGGAAAAAGGGAAAGGGCATAGCATTTGAAATGTAAATAAATAAAAATCCATTTTAAAAAATTTTTTAAAAGATTAATAGTCACCCCATAAATAATAAAAATCATTTACAAATTCATTTACAGGGACAAATGCTATTTAGCCTCCTTGTAAATATTTTAAACCTAAAACAAGTAACAAAAACCATTAGTTTATTTAAAATCAATTATATTTAGCAGATAACATGGCATTTTAAATGTTTAATGAAAAACACTTCTTATGATGAGATGTCAGGTCCTAGTACTGACCCTAAGGTCTCCAAAGAACATAATGGATGTAGTGGTTTGAAAAAAAAAAATGGCCTCAATTGTCCCATGAGGAATGGCACTATTAGGAGTTGTGGCCTTGTTGAAGTGGGTGTGGCTTTATTGGAGGAGGTATACCACTAGGGCTTTGAGAGCTTTGAGGCCTCAAAATCTCAAGTCAGTTCACTTCTTGCTGCCTGCCAATCAGGATGTAGAACTCTCAGCTCCTTATCTAGTACCATGTCTGCCTGCACACTGTCATGCTTCCTGCCATTATAACGCATTAAATCTCTAAAACTTTAAGCCAGCCTAAATGGAACATTTTCCTATATAAGAGTTGCCATGTTCACGGTGCCTCTTTACAGCAATAAAACCCTAAGACAATGTCATCAACAAAACAACCTGGATTGCGGTAACATTAACCACTGGACAAAGCTGCTCATGTTGTGACTGCTGCTAAGGTTCTGCCCAAACTATGAACACTACTGTGGTAACTGCTATATTTAGCCTCATCAAGTGAAGTCAGTTTTCCCATGTTTGTAGTTCTCCATAGGAAAATCACACAAATGTTCTGAGTCTGGCAGCTAATAACTGATGCTGTCTTGTGCAGCAGCTAAAGAAGTAATACTGTTCTGTACGACAGCCAAAGACCTACAACCCCAGTAAAAACATTGAGACCATCATGGAAGCCTATGGTAATTATCCAGATGGCTGGTAAGTCTATCGTTGTTATTAATACAGAGGCCATTTTGTTTATACTTCCTGCCATGATTTTGCTTCTCAGATTTCTGTTGGTATTGGGAGTTAAGTGTAGCTTTATTAGTTTAGACAACTAGTTAATGAATGTCATATGTAAAAACTAAGCCTTACTTTTATAAACCTATTAGGTCACCTAATGCAAAGGCAAACTCACAGACAGTTTTACCTCAGTAATAGGCTTCATGTTAAAGGATAAACTTCAGATTTATATATATATATATATATATATATATATATATATATATATATATTTTACTATTTAAAGGAACTGGCTTTACAAAGGCCACTTATGTATGCCTAATGTTAAAAAATTAGATTTTTTAAAGTTTAAGGTTTATATAAATTGTAAAATTCTAAAAATAATTGAAATTATAAACATGAGAATATAAAAATCTAAATAAATTTGAAGATCTAAAAAGATTATTTAAGATACATAAATGCAAGTTACTCGATACTATTATTATACTAAGATATCAGAAATCCAAAGTTTTAACATTAATCAATGATGTTCTGATAAGCTAGTAAAACATTCACTACTCTTTTCAGTCACAGCACAAGACTTTAAATTTCCTCTGGTTATCTTTTAAATATAGACTTAAAGATACTTCTCATCATACTAAAAATATCTCTGTCCAATCTATATATACAGGCCTCTGGATAGACAAAAGAATCTCCATTTATTTAACCTAAATCCATAACTCTTCCATGACTCTTCTCAACTGTTTTACATGTTAACTGTAATACATGTTAACTGATTATACACAATACAGATTTCAATACAGATTACGAACAATGATAATAAAAAGCTTCAAGGAGTTGAAATGTCATAAAGACTTAATTCCACCTCTCACAGGTCAGACTCCAGATAAGTACCCCAATCAATCAAAAGCCTAAGCTTCCCCGCTTATTACCTATCCTTGAGGGGGAAGCAACAAATATAAAATTTTGCTTTAAATTCTTTAACTTTAGATTCTGTCCTTAGTCTATGTCTTGGAAGAGTTCCATTCGGCTGATAGACACCATCCAGAAATCAGCTGCAGACCAAAAATTGCTTCAAAAGTAATCACACCATGCCAGCCCTAGGTAGTCTTACAAAACTGAAAACCCTGGACTTGTTGAAAATTGATAAACTGTAAACCGTAAATCAGTTTAGTTGATATGATGGTTCCTGTCTCTTCAGCTGTCAGCAAACCAGATGCTTCTGATGAATGCCCCATTGCACTAATCCACTTCAGGCCTTTGACTATCCTTCCTGAGCTCTGACAGCAGTATCCTAATTGCAGCTGAGAAGCAGTTACAAAAGAGAGTACATCACCCCACATCCTCAATAGAAGGATGGAATGTTAGAAACTCAACGGCAAAGGGGACAAATGGCTTCTATAGTACCTACTGTCATACCAAGATTACATGGCCCTCACAAATTGTTTTTTCCATGCTAACCAAATAGATATATAATTGGGCCATGCATCTTGCTATGCAATACAAATTTTGTTTCCCCATGGAGAAAGAACACTAAGACTCTATCAAGAGTTTGATAACGACACAAAACAAGGGAGAGTGATAAACAAAACTGTTTCCATCTTAGGCTTAAAAGACATCTTATAATAAAATCAAACTAGGTTGATTCATCCTTATTATTAAACCTCTGTGTCTCAGGGATTAAGCTATATTCTACCTGAAATCTTAACTACATTGGTTCTTTGCATCCTGTTTCAGGAAACTTTAGCCATTCTGTTTCAAAAAGCTATTATGACCATCTATTATTATAACTGCCTTGCAACCAAGTCTTTGTTTCAGAAGGTTATTTTGACCAATTTGTTTTGCTTATGTTCTGCTTCTATAACCACAACTAATTGCTTGCCAAATCTTCACCATGAGAAAACCTCCTTCTCCATGTTCAATGCTGATCTCTTGAACCCTGCCTTCAGAGGAAGGCAGCCATGTATACAAATAAAAAGTTTGCTTTAATTAATTGCTTACTTTAGTTAATTTGGGCTTGATCTGGGTTAATGGTCTTTCTCTTCAAAGCTGTGGGATTAACAACCACAGACAATGTCTGCCCATCTCTAAGTTCCTCTGTATTTCTCCTTAATAACTATCCTCATTCCCTGTAACTATCTATGTGTAACCTCATTGTACAGAGCACAAAAACCTGGGAATGCTTGGACTTGCCCTCCATACTAAAAGAAGAAAGGAATCAATACTGGAAATATTAAAGTGAGAAATAGAATTCACTCAAGGTGATGCATGTGAATAGTTAAGGTACCATAGAAAGCTGTGAGTCATCACTTGATGACCTGAATTCTTCTTTGTGGTTCTCAAGGTTCCATTCATTTTCTCTTGGAATATATTACGTGCTTTTGTACTTTCAATTTGGGTTTTGACTCCACTAAGTTTACAACAACAACAAAAAAATTAAGGTTTCAGTCAAGTAAAAATATGCTGGAGGCACTGTTTTATTGAACACTTCACAGAACTAATCTCTCCATGAAGGAGCCTCCTTTTTGATTGTAGAGTGCAGATTGATCAGACTTGAAGACATATATACAAACAATAAAAATGGACTCAGCATACACACACACACACACACACACATATACATATATATACATATATATATATATATATATATATATATATATATATATATATATATATAGAGAGAGAGAGAGAGAGAGAGAGAGGTGGGACAATTTTCATCTGCACATGGGAACTGACCCTGTGTCACAGCCCTCCACACCTCAATCCTGCCCAGAAAAAGCTTATCCCCCAGAAGTGTTGATACACAAAAGCTCACAGGTGAGACTACCACAACCACCCCAATATCTAACTCAAGTGACACAGCTGGGGCTCAGCAGACTCAGGAACGTCAGCAAAGTCCAAAACACAGTCATTCTAGTTTCCATCTGGCCAGGGAGCTGACCCTGTGCTACAGCCCTCTGCACCCCAATTCCACACAGAGAAAGCTTACCTACCAAGAGTGTTGACACACCAAAGCTCACAGGCTCACAGGCTCACAAGAGGGACAAGTTCCAATTAAAGACAGCAAGACTAGCTAACACCAAAGATAACTAGATGGCAAGAGGCAAGCAAAAGAACATAAGCAACAGAAACCAATGTTATTTGGCATCATCCGAACCTAGTTATCCCACCAAAACAAGCCCTGGATACCCCAACATACCAGAAAAGCAAGATTCTAACCTAAAAATCCCATCTCATGGTGATAAAAGAGGATTCAAGAAGGACATAAATAACTCCCTTAAAGAAAACAGGAAAACACAGGTAAACAAGTAGAAGCTTTAAAGAGGAAACACATAAACTCTTTTAAAAAAAATACAAGCAAACACAACAAAGCTCAGAAGGAATCAAACAAAACCATCCAGATCTAAAATGAAATAAAACAATAAGGAAATCATGAGAGATAACCCTGAGATAGAAACCTAGGAGAAAGATCAAGATTCATAGATGTAACATCCCAACAGAATTCAAAGAGATAGAAGAGAGGATCCAGGTACAGAAGATACCGGCGGAGATTTGAACAACAGTCAAAGAAAAATGCAATACCAAAAGCTCCTAACCAAAACATCCAGGAAACCAGGACACAATGAAAATACTCAAACCTAGAATAATTGTAGTGAGAAATGAAGATTTCAACCAAGAGCCAGCAAACATCTTCAACAAAAAATTGTCAAAAAAAAGTTCCCTAATCTAAATAAAGAGATGCACATAAGCATACAGGAAGCATACAGAATGCCAAAAAGATTGTAACAAAAGAGAAATTCCTCCCATCACATTATAATCAAAATACCAAATGCACAAAACAAAGAAAGAATATTAAAAGCTGGAATGTCAAATCACATATAAAGGCAGATTTGTCAGAATTACAGCAGTGCCTTTTCTGTAGAGAGAGAGAGAATGAAAACTAGAATATGGGACAGACAAGTGGATACAGGTCATATTAGGGTCAAAATAGAAACAAAAATGCCCAGGCTAATACTATATCCAGCAAGACTCTAATTATCATAGATGGAGAACCAGATATTCCATGACAAAACCAAATTCTTATACAATTTTTCCATGAATCCAGCACTAAAAGAATCATAGATGGACACCCAAACAAGGGGGGGAAACTACACCCTAGAAAAGGCAAGAAATAATCTTTTCAACTAACCCAAAAAAGAAGAGAGCCACACAAACATAACCAATTCTAACAACAAAAAAAACAGGAAGCAAATAATCATTGGTCCCTACTATCTTCAATCAATTGACTCAATTTCCTAATAAACAGACATTGACTTTAATAGTCTGACAAAACAGTCTGGATATGTAAATGGACCAATTTTGCTGATATAGGAAACAATTTGACAAAAAGACAGACACTGTATCAGAATAAAAGGAAAATTTTGCCAAGCAATGATCCCAAGAAACAAGCTGAACTAGACATCAATATCTAATAAAATCAACTTTCAACAAAAGTTATCAAAAAAATGATGAGGAAGGACACTTCATACTCATCAAAGGAAAAAATCAAGTTGAACTCTCTAATTTGAACATCTATGTCCAAAATGTAAGGGCACCAAATTTGTAAAAGAAGGCACAAACTCAATGCACAAATTGAATGTCGTTATTAATAATAGAAGGGAGATCAATTTATTTCAGCAATGGACAAATTGGAAAAACAGAAACTAAACAGAGACAGGATGAAAATAAAAGCTATGAAACCACATGTATTTAACAGATATCTATAGAATATTTCCCATCCTAAAACAAAAGAATATACCTTCATAGCACTCATGGTGCTTCAACACCTTTCCAAACTGGTAATTGGACACAAATGAAAACTATATATAAGAAGATAGAAATAATCCCATGCATCTTATCAGATCAATATGGACTAAAGCTGGCCTGTTAACAACAAAACAACAGAAAACCCATATACAAATGTGGACACTGAACAAACCTTCCTGAATAACTTGCATATTAAGGAAGAAAAAAAAGAAAGAAATTGGGAAGACTTTTTAGAATTTAATGAATATGAATAAACAACATACCCAAATTATGGGACACAATGAAAGTAGTGATAAGAGAAAAACCTATAGTTTGAGTACCTCCATTAAAAATTTAGGAGAGAGTGCTGGAGAGAAGTCTCAGTGGCTATGACTACTAAACGTTTTTCTAGAGGTCCTGAGTTCAATCTCCAACAAAATGGTGGCTCAAACCATCTAAAAGACCTGATGCACCTGCCCTGTTTTGTGTGTGTGTCTGTGACACCTGAAGTGTGTGTGTAAATAATGTGTGTGTGAGTGTGTGTCTAGAAGCTTAAGAACACCTGAAAAATTTAGAAAAAAGCCTAAATCTGAGGAGTTTATGGAAGAAATTAGGGAGAAGTCAACCAAGAAACAAAGCAGCTATAAGAATAAACAAAAACCAGGATCTTTGAGAAAATCAAGAGATAAATAAAGCAGGTAAATTAGAAGGCAGAGAGAGACATTAACCAAATCAAAAAATTAGAAAATGAAAAAGATATAACAACAGAGACTTAGAAAATACAAGAAATCATCAGATCCTGTAAATAAAAGTCATATTCAATAAACTAGGAAAATCGAAAAAAATTATTTTTCTAGACAAAATGTCAGGTACCAAAGTTAAATCAGGATCAGATAAATCATCTAAAACACCCCCAATAACACCAAAGAAATAGATGCAGTCCTTAAAAGTTCAAGGCCAGAAGAATCCTCAGAACTAGATCGTTTAGTGTAGAATCTATCAGATCTTCAAAGGAGACTACCAATACATCTCAAACTGCTCCACAACATAGAAACAGCAAGAACCCTATCTAATTCATTCAATGAAACCACAAAGGCGTTGATACCTAAATCACCAAAAGACCCAACAGAAAGAGAATTTTCCAACCAATTTTGTTTATAAATATCAATGCAAAATTACTCAATAAAATACTTACGGACCCACCAAGAACACATCAAAATAACTATTCATGAGGTTTCATCCTAGGGATGGTGGATGGTTCAGTATACAGAAATCCATCAATAAACCAATTATATTAAAAACTCAAGGTAAAAAAAAAATCAGATGATTATTCTTCATTAGAGGCTGAAAAAGCTGACAAAATACAACATCCCTCCATGATAAAAAAGCCTTGGAAAAAAAATCAGGAATTCATACCATACCTAAAAGATAGTGTAACAACAAACAAACCAGTAGCCAACATCAAACCAAATGGAGAAACTTAAAACAATTCCATGAAAATAAGGGACCAGACAATGCTGCCCACTCTCCCCATACCTATTCAATATAGTAACTCAAAGTCCTATCCAGAGCAAATGAGACAACAAAAGATCAAAAATACAAATCGAAAGGAAGAAGATACTACCATTTAAAGATGATATGATAGTGCATACTAATGACCCCAAAAATTCCAATTAGAGAACTCAGACAGCTGAAAAAACAACTTCTGCAAAGTGGTTGGATATATAATTAATCAAACAAATCAGTAGCCTTCCACTACATAAAGGATAAACAGGTGAAAAAGAAAATTAGGAAGTGACACTGTAATTGTTGGTAAATAACAAAATACCTTTTGGTGACTCTAACCAAGCAAGTGAAAGATCTAGATGACAAGAAACTTCAAGTCTCTGTAGAAAGAAATTGAAGAAGACCTCAGAAGGTGGAAAGATTCCAATGCTCATAAATTGCAGGATTAACATATAAAAATGGTCATCTTAATAAAAGCAATCTACAGATTCATTATAATCCTCATCAAAATTCCAAGTCAATTCTTCATAGATTTTGAAAGAGCAATTCTCAAAATCATCTGGAATAATAAAAAGCCCAGAATAGAGAAAAATATTCTCAACAATAAGAGAACTTTGGGATTCCACCATCCCTGACCCTCAAGCTGTACTACAGATACAGTGATAAAACCTATATGGTATTGACATGTAGACAAAAAGGTAGATCATTGGGATAGAAATGAAGACCCAGAATTAAACCCATAAATTAAGGATCACATGATTTTTGGAAAGTTAGCCAAACCATCCAGTGAAAAGACACCATATTCAGCAAATGAGATGACTTAAGTGGTGTCACCATAAAAAAGAATGCAAATTGATCCATTTTATCTCACTGTACAAAGCTCAAGTCCAAGTGGGACCAATGGACTCTCTCTTAAAGTCCAGACATACAATTCGAATCTAATAGATATTAGTGGGAAAGAGCTGAACCCATCAGCACAGGGAAAGTTTCCTGAAGAGAGCATCAAAAGCTCTAAGATCAAAATACACAACAAGACTCAAGAAAAATTGCAAAGCTACAGAAAAGGCAAAGGACACTGTCAACAGGTCAAAACATATCCACAGATTGGGAAAAGATATTTACCTAAATATTTATCTGATAGAGGATAATCATCCAATATATAAAAAACAAAAATTAGACCCTAGAGAAGCCAAATAACCCTACTTAAAATGGAATATTTCGAATAAACCAAGAATCAACTAAAGAATCTTGAATGGCTGAGAAGCATCTAATAAAATGTTAGCCCAACATCCTTAGTCTTTACAGAAACAAACCAAAAACAACTCTGAGATTCTACCTCATACTAGCTGAATGGTTGGCACAAAATAAGTAACAGCAGATGTTGGAGAGATGTGAGAAAGAGGAACATTCCTCCATTTCTGATGGGATTGCATGCTGGTAAAAACACTTGGGAAAACAACAGATGGTTCTTCAGAGAATTAGAAATAGTTTACCTGAAGATCCAACTATACCCAAGTATATTTCAAAAATATTCTCTAATATATAATAAGAACATGCTCCATTATGTTAGTAAGAGCCTTATTTATAATAGCCAGAAGCTGAAAGAACCCAGATGTCCCCCAACAGAGGAACGATAGACAAAACGAAATATGTTATTTTACACAATGGGTACTACTCAGCACTAAAAAGAAGCCGATGAATTCTTAGGCAAATAGTTAGAACAAGAAAATATCATCCTGAGGGTAACCCAGTCACAAAAAGACACACATGGTATATATACTCACTGGTAAGGGGTGGACAGGAAAAGCTTTGAATACCCACGATACAACCTACAAGACCATATGAACCCAAGAAGAAGGAAGATCAAAAGTGTTGCTTTAGCAAGTTACTGAACAAAATAATCATGGGAGGTAGAGGAAGAAGGGATTTTGAGGGCTAGAATAAAGGAGGAAGAAGGGGTGGATAACATGGAGAAGGGAGGGAGAGAAAGGAGGTCAGAAATTGAGCAAAGGTAGTAGCAGCAGGATGGGGAACTGGGCGCAGCCACAGAAAGTTCCCCAGATGCCAGGAGAGCAACAGGCCCCAGGACCCAGTGGGGATGACTTTAGCTTCCAACAAAGGGGAGGGGCGTAGAGACTATATCCAGAGGATAGAAATGGACCTGTTGAGGATGGGGCCACCCACTTATCTCCAAATTTAACCCAGGATTGTTCCTTTCCCCAAAGAAATACTGTGACAAAGTGTGAGCAGGAGGAAGAAAAGGCCACTCCAGTGATTGCTGACCTGGGGATCCATCCTGAGAGTAAAGCCCTGCCCAGTCACTTATTACTGATGCAAAGAATCACATTGACAGGAGCCTGGTATAGTTGTTCTCTGAGGTTTGGCCGGGCTTGTAACCAACACAGAGAGGCAGATGTCTTCCCTCATCCAACCATCAGACTTGAGCTTGGGACCCTAATGGAGGAGTTAAGGGAAGACCAAGGGCATGAAGGGGGGTTGCCAAACCCATAGAAGAACAATATTAATAATTTTAACTAGATTCCTTAGAGCTCAGAGGGACCAAACCATTTAACCAAAGAATACATATGGAAGGGCCCATGGCTACAGCTGTGCATATGTAGAAGAGAATGATCTGGCATCAGAGAGGGAAGGCCTTGTTCCTGGGAGGATAGACATCCCACCATCAGGAACCATAGGGCAGGAGGCAGGAGGGTTGGTGGGAGGAATGGGATAATGGTTTTGGAGGGGAACCAGTGAAATAACATTTAAAATATAAATAAATAAAATAACCAATAAAAAATAAAATGAAAAGATACATTACTAAAAAGGAAAAGATAGTAACTCTGAGCGAGACGGGAAGAGATTTAGGAAGAATAAATGAGAGCTGAGGTAGAAGAAGATAAGGATAATTGCCTCACCTGAAACATTTTTTAAATATGCAGAAAAATCATAAACATACTAGAGGATATTGGTACTCTCTTGAAAAATCTTCCAGCAGATGTGATACATTCACTTGATTATCAATCTAGTGTAATCTACACCTTGATAGGGAGGCCTTATAAGATATCAACTTAAGGGCTAGATTTAGCTCAGTGGTAGAGCGCCATTTATCGAGCTTGTATTCAATTCGTCCCAGTCTCAAAAAGAAGTACTATCAACTTTGGTTGCCAGTCACAAGCCACTTGTTAAAAGAATTGACAATTTGATACCTGAGGACATTCAAACACACAGAAATGTTAGAAGGCTTATTGAACACTGGTTCAGAAGTTGGCTGGTGGTAGACCTTCCAATTTGCGTGAATTCATTCTTTGGCACATGCTATCCTATTTTTTTTATCATACAAATTTAAGTAAAAGGTACAATCTCCTTTAGGTTTATTGCTGTGAAAATACACCATGACTGTCTTAGTCACACTTTCTATTCCTGCACAAAATAACATGACCAAGAAGAAGCAAGTTGGGGAGGAAATGGTTTATTCAGCTGCACTCAACACTGCTGTTCATCAAAAAAAAAGTCAAGACTGGCACCCTAAAGCAAGAAGCAGGAGCGATGCAGAGGCCATGGAGGATGTTACTTACCCATGGCCTGGTTACTCTTGCCTTTATGGGCCCCCCCACCCTTGATCACTAATTGAGAAAATGCCTTGCCAGATCTCATAGAGGTATCATCATGGGAGGCCTCTTCTCTGTGATAACTGCAGTTTATACAGTTGACACACAAAATAACATTTGAACAAATTTAAAAAATAAATAAAAAATAAATTGCAACTAATAAAGATGAAGCTGAGTAGTTAAACATGTAGCAGAAAATCCAGGTTTTTTATTGGTTGGTTTTTTTTTTTTTTTTCCTTCAAATTTGTTGTTCAACTGTAGAAGAGAATACTTTTGATTGAAAATCAATTATTCATCTTCTAAATAAAGCTACAAACATTGATCTGATTGAAAAAATGCAACACAATGGCTAAGGCAATTTTTACAAATACTATTGGGCCTAATACAGTTTCAGGAGGAATCGTGTCTATCATTATTTTATGGTACAGAGCATCCTCAAAATATGGTGCTGGAGGAGCTTGAACTCCTGGAGTTCTATGATTTTACTTGAAGGCAGCTTAGTAGGGACTGTCTCTTCTGTGCTTGGTGGAGCTATGGGGACCCCAAAAGCCCACCCTCCCAGTGACACAACGCAACAAGGCTATACCATTTCTAACAAGGACTGTTCTGAAAGGTCACCTCCAATAGTGCCACCTTTAAATAAGCATTCAAAATAAGAGACTATGGGTTTTAAATTGTCAACCACTGCCGGTACATTTGCATCTGCTCTTCCCCTGAAAGGAGAAATAAAGCAAGAAAGGGAAGCAAGAAGGACAGACAGGAAGGAAGGAAGGAAGAAGGAAGAAGGAAGGAAGGAAGGAAGAAAGAAAGAAAGAAAGAAAGAAAGAAAGAAAGAAAGAAAGAAGAAAAGAAAGAAAGAAAGAATACTGATGTTTCTCTTGGCGTATCTCTCTTCCTTATTCCTGGTGGCTGCCTAGAATGCAGCGCCGTCTGCCCTATTATTTTTCCCAAATCCACAGAATTGTTTTCCTGGGGTCTTTAGTTTATTCTGAAATTCCCCATCTACAAGACTATGAAAATGCATACACACACACACACACACACACACACACACACACACACACACGGACCCCTTTGTTTCTTAGTAACAAAACCAAGACTCCACTGACAGATTCTAGTCATTTGTTAAAAATTATCCTGCTGCTCAAGATGAGAGCTATGCGGTTAGAGCAACGACCTAGTATCAGGTAATAGAGGGAAGGACTAACCGTAAACTTTAAACAGTTTTAGCCTGAAGACCTTTTATTGCTTCTCACACTAGGCTCCTTTTGTATTATGAGTTCAATGATTTCAGTCTCATCTTTAGCCTGGTCACTAGCAATTCAAAAAAAATAATTCTTCGGAGGGAGCATATGAGGATCAGGGCTTTTGGCACAGAGACCTGATATGAATATCTTCCAATAAATGAATTAAGTTTAATCTTTTGAATTTATTAACGGTACAACCGCCATTTTACTCATTTAATGAAATGATAACATTCATCATAGAGGTTCTATGAAAATGCATTATAAGTATAATGTCAAATATCTCAAAACAAAATTTTACACACTTGTTAGACATTCTGGACAGGATCTTAGCTGAAGAACTGCAGCAATTCGCTTATCACTATCATGAAATGACTTTCAAAAAGAATTCCATCACGAATCAATCTGGATCTCTCAAATCATAATGCAGTTGGTTTCAATATATGCAAATCTTTCCTTGTGGACTATTCTTGTGCTCATTGTCCCCAGGATGGCTCCAATTTTCCCTATAGTGTGTGCTACAACTCAAAGTTGATGGAATGTGTCTGGTGGGGTTCTCAGCTCCTGGGACATTCTATGAGCTTGTAAATACCAGCAGACGGCACTGGAATTATTATTTAAAATGTCAAAGAAGAATACATGAAGGTACCATTTCTGAGTCAGAAGAAATGGTGTCTATAAATCAAAGACCCCTGGAGTAAAATTATTGAAATTCGGTTTCGCTCACACGCAAGTGGTCAAATATCAGGATAATAAATTGATCCACCTGAACCTAAAAGAAGGAGTTTTACTCAAAGGACACAAATGCAGTTCACTCCTGCTTCCCAAATAGCATCATACTTGGTACAGTAAATAAACTTTAGGGAAATTAGGTAATTCTCTAATGACTGAATTTGAATCGGAGGTCTTTAGAAGCTCCATCCACTGGTTTTTTAATTCATCCTGAGAAATCTGAATTTAGAAACACATAGCTGGAGCCCTCTCTGGGCGCAAATAATTCAATTTACATCTTTTTTATCACAGCTACAGTTATACATTTTTTTCCTCTTATTCACCAAGGACAAGATGTAGAGCTACAAATTGAAAAGGCAGTTTGTCTAAACACTATTATTATCAGGAAGATCGCTTATGTGCCAGTATCATTGTTCTAGAATGGGAACTGGAGTGCCCCTCAGTGGTACCACATATTAGTGTATGCCCAGATTCTATGTCCATGCCCAGCAACAGAGAAACAAATACATGAAAGTTCAAACCATTTGGTTGCCCCATAATGTGTTATATCCAGAGTTTCTGTGTTCTTAAAACAGTGGACAAAACGTCTTTAGGAAGTTCAAAGTCTTCTAGAATGTCACTAGAAAGAGAACAGAAAAACACAAAATTGTAACAAGATTAATCCCTATTTGAAATAGAGGTGTGTCCAGGCTAAATAATGAGATGAGAAAAAAGACCCAGGATGTTGTCAGGGCTTTTACTTTTCCATGATTTCTAATTCAAAGTCACACTCCACAGATGTGCCTGGGTATGTATATAAACCTCATAGGAGAATTCTAGTCTTAAGTTTAGGACCAGGGATTATACAGTATTCACACATTTATATCATTGAAAACCAGGGCAGGAGACATCCCCTACTTTACACTTTCAACTTTGATTGGGAAACAGAAAGGAAAATTGTTCTGTCCTTTCAACATTTTTATTAATTTGAGCTGTAAGCCATCATTGTAGAAATGACTATTAATCAGGCTTTTAATTAATCACCTCTGAGTTAAGGATGGGACAAAGAGCTTTCAAGGTCATAGGCATCAGCCATTAAACGTTTTTGCCAAGGAAAAAATAGAGTATTTTAGTCCAATTACCAAAAATTACTGTAACCATTTGAATAATCTAAAACAGCTGGTTATCTGTTGAGAGACAATTTTCAGCATCACATAAACCAAGGTGCCAAGATCTCTGCATCTGACTCAGGGTTGAATAGCTAGTGACTGCCATCTACACAGGATCCAGACTGCACAGTGCCAATTTGTGTGCCTCTACAGTAGGAATGCTTCAGCCTTTCTAGACAGTGAAACTGCAAAAGCAATTTTTCAAGGTCTTTTCTAAGGAAAGTTTCCACTTTTTCCTATGGGGTCTAGAAACAAAAAGTAGTAATTCTCCAAGGATTTTAAGATGTCTGTGCATGTATTTTTTTTAAATCTTCAGGTCGAGGTATTAGACATTTTCCTTGTCAAATAAGCATGGTTTTGCAGCTTGAAGCTCTTGGATGCTTTTTCATACCTAGATATCACGAAGGCAAGCCTGTCACTGGACTCGCGACTGGTCAAAACTAGAGAAGGTTGTTGGTTGCCCTGCACCGCTATTATATGGCAGGATACAGCAGTCTTGGACAGATATGCCCATTTTTAGGTCAAAAGTCTTGCTCTTAACTCCTACAGAAATATCAATGAAGGTGCTGATGTGGAAACCACTCGGGGAGTCCTGAAAGGCTACAGGGAGCGAGAAGTCAGAGCTGAGAGGAAAGAGTTGCTTATACCAAGAGGAATTATGGAATGATATTAATCACAATTATCTACACATTATGCGATGTAGAATACATAAGATATAGGTAAGTCTGAACCTCAGAAATTATACTGATTATACTAATAGGGTTGAGAATAGCATTATAATCAGAATGGATTTCTAGCCTCACTAGCTCCCAAACAAAAAGTATTGGAGATTTATATGGAAAGAATGCTTTGGCTTCTTACACTTGTTCCCAATTGCTTTTCCTTATATCGTAAAAATGAACCACATATAGTTATCTATGTTCTGCCATGTGGCTCCTTCAAGTTAGCTTTCCTTCTGTTGCAGCCTGTTTTCCTCCACATCTAGTGAATTCACTCACCCCATCCCTCCCAATGTCTATAACTCTTTTTTCAAAAGTCCCACCTTCACTTCCTACCTTTGCTAGTCTTAATGAATCAAATCAGAATGATGACAGAGCGTGCCGTTTACATGGTGATGTAGTCCATGAATGACCAACAATGATTTCGTAATCAACTCTGTGCTGGGTACAGAAATCAGAATAAGAAAAATACAAAGACAATCTTTAATAGAAAGTGGAAAACAGAGGAGAAATAAGGAATGGAAAAGGTAAAAAAGGATTGGGGGATCTCAGTAGGGGAAGAAATTAGCTAGAAGGCAGGAACCAGTTCACCCACACAGTCTCTCTCTGAAAATACCCTAGTATATGCCCAGGTATCTATAGAAAAATTGTAGTGAACTCCAGTTCTCTACATGTCCCTCCTCCCTCAGAGAAATATGTTTAATACTCTGTGTATATATTATCATACACCCATACAAACAAGTCACAGCAAAAATTATTTTATAAGCACATGTTCTTACTCAACCGACATTCATAAACAGATACACTGTGTGGAATGCATATATTCCCCTCACATATGCTCACACCTCATAGGTGGTTATCTTAAAAAAAAAAAAAAAAAAAAAAAAATTAGGATAAGGGTAATAAGAGCTCTAATTTTACAGTAAAGAACTATAAGATTTTGACCAAAATTCATCCCACAAGAAATGCAGAGATAGAGGATGGAGCAACACAGAGGAAATAGCCAACCAATAACTAGCTCAACTTGGAGACTCATCCCATGGGCAAGTCTCCAGACACTCATTCTGATGATACTGTTATGCTTGCAGACAACAATCTAGCATGGCTGTTCTGAGAGGCTCTACCCAGAAGCTGATTTAGACAGACACATGCACCCATATCCAAATAGTGGATAGAGTTTTATGGTAAAATAGGATGAAGGATTGTGGATGAGTGGCTAAATCACAAGACAGAACTTGCCTTGTAACCAGACCTCCATTTTATACACTGGGCCCTGTCCTCAGGTTAAACTTCCACTACTGGAAAACCGCAAACTGTCCCAGGAAGGAAGCACCTAGACACAGGCCACAGCAGGAAAGTCCCCACTGTTCCAGAGGCTATAGATATAACTGCCCACAACTAAAATTGTTATCCAGTCACAACTACTGTTGATAAGCCCTCACCGTTGTAACTTAAAAAAAAGGCCCATTCAGAGCCTGCCCCACATGTGGCCCATAAATACACAGCCACCAAACTAGAAAGATGGATGAGGCAAGAAGTAGGCTGACAGAACTGATGGAGATCTTTCTATGAGAGACACAGCCAGAATATGGCAAATACACGTATGTATCGCCAGCAGCAAACTACTCTAACTGAGAACAGGACCCCCGTTGAAGGAATCTTAGAAAGGACTGACAGAGCTTGAAGGGGCTTGAGACCCCATATGAACAACAATGCCAACTAACCAGAGCTTCCAGGAGACTTAGCCATCACCTAAAGACTACATGATGGACTGACCCTAGTCTCTGACCTCATAGGTAGCAATGAATATCCTAGTAAGAGCACCCAGTGGAAGGGGAAGCCCTGGGTCCTGCTAAGACTGAACCCCCAGTGAACTAGATTGTTGGGGAGGGTAATCGGGAGAGGAGGAGGGAAATGCATCTAGGGAGGGAGGGAGGAGCTTAGGGGATGTTGACCGAAACCGGAAAGGAATAGCAATCGAAATGTAAATAAGAAATACCTTCATTGGTGCTCATACTAGGCTATTCATTGCTACCTATGTGGTTGGAGCCCAGGACAACCATGGTTAGCCCTGGCAGTGGCTAGTCCTGGAAGCCTGGTTGCCTGGCATTGTTGTTCATATGGGGTCTCGAGCCCCTTCAAGTTTTCAGTCCTTCTCTGATTCCCTAACAAGTCCCGCCCTCAGTTCACAAAGTGGTTTGCTGCTGGCATTCACTCCATGTATTTGTGCTGTATTCTGGCTGTGTCTCTCAGGAGAGACTCAGCTGTTACTGTCAGCCTGCACCTCTTTTGTTTATCCATTCTTGTCAATTGGGTATTGTATATGCATAGCCACATGTGGGTGTGGGCTCTGAATGGGTGCCCGCCCTGTTCTAAACTTGGCTCTCATTCCTAAAGTAAGGTATTCTTGTTCCCCTTTAAAGAAGGGTCAAGCATTCCATTTTCTTCTGGACCTCCTTTTATTGTGTATGACGCGATTAGGGCAGCATTGAGTACTATTTTGAATAAGAGTGGGCTTATCCTGTCTAGTGCTTGATTTGTAGTGACTTGCTTCCAAGTTTCTTCCACTTAGTTTTGTTGTTGTGCTACTGGTTTGCTGTATATTGCTTTTTACTATGTTTAGATATGGACCCTTGAAATCCTGAGTCTTTCCTGCAAGACTTTTGAACATGAAGGGTGTTGAATTTTGTCACATGCTTTCGCAGCATCTAATTATATGATCATGTGGTCTTTGAGTTTGCTTTATAGCGGATTACGTGATGGACTCCTTATAGTGAAAACCATCCCTCCATCTCCTTGATGTAGCTCTACTTGATCATGATGCATCCAGCATGATCTGCCATTTTGATACGTCCTGGATTCAGTTTGGTCAGAATCCTATTGGAGTATTTGCATACATCAACATTTCATAAGGAAATTGTCTCAGTTCTCTCTTGTTGGATCTTTGTTTGATTCACGTAGAAATAGTATTTAGTTGCTTCAATAGAACAAGTTGGAGATGTTCCTCTGTCTTCTATTTTGTGGAATAGTTTTGGAGAGTACCTTTGTATAAATAGGACTTCTATGAAGGTCTGATAGAATTGGAGCACTAGGCATCTAATCTTGGGCTCTTTTGGAGACTTTTAATGCCCTGCTTCCTATTTCTTTAGGAGTTATGGGACGTTTAGATGGGTTTTACCTGGACCTGATTTAATTCTTGGCACCTAATATCAGTCTAGAGATTGTCCGATTTCGAGTCAAGATTTTCCAGTTTGATGGAGTATAAGCTTTAGTAGTAGGATCTGCTGTTGTGAATTTCCTCAGTTTATGTTGTTGTGTCTCCTTTTCATTTGTTATTTTGTTAATTTGGATACTCTCTGTGTCACTCTGGGTTTAGTCTATGGCTAATGGTTGCATCTATCTTGTTGATTCTTCTCAAAGAAGCAGCTCTTGGTTTTGTTGATTTTGTGTGTGTGTGTGTGTGTGTGTGTGTGTGTGTGTGTGTGTGTGTGTGTGTGTAGTCCTTTTGTTTCTACTTTGGCTTGATGTCAGCCCTGAGTTCGATTATTTCGCTGTCTACTCCTCTTGGGTGTATTTGCCTCTTTTTGTTCTAGAGCTTTTAGGTGTGCTGTGAGGGCTAAACGAACTAGTGTATTCTCTCCAGTTTCTGTTTGGAGGCACTCTGTGAGCTATGAGCTTCCTTCAGTGCTTTTGCTTTCATTGTGTCCCATGTGTTTGGGTATATTGTGGCTCACATTTCTCATTAAATTCTAAAAGCTCTTTCATCTTTACTTTCTTCCTTGATCAAGTAATGTTGATGAGTGCTGCTTAGCTTCCATTTGTATGTGGAGCTTTTGTCATTTTGTTGTTATTGAAGACCAACCTTGAGTCCATGATGATGTGGTATGAGTATGTGCTATGTGATGATGATATTTCTATCTCTTTTTATCTGTTTGAGAGTCTGTTTGTAGGCCAAATGATGTGGTCCATTTTTGTAGAAGAGAAACCATGAAAGTGATACATGAAGGAGGAATATTCTTTATGTTTTAGGATGCTCCATAGATATCGGCCACTCCATTTGATCTCGTAACTACATGTTAGTCTCCTGTGTAGGTTCTTTTCTCCATGATCATCCCATTGACAAGAGTGAATGTTGAAATCTCCAACCATTATTGTGTGTGGAGCTAGTAAAAGTTTCTTTTATGAAAGCAGGTGCTCTTGCAATTTAGAGCATAGATATTCGGAATTGAGAGTTTATCTTGATGGATTTTTTCCTTTGCTGAATATGAAATGTACTTCCTTATCTTTTTTGATAACTTTTGTTTGAAATCCGATTTTTATTTTTTATTTTCGAATTGACACTCCAGCCTCACCTTGAGCTGACCCTGTGCCTGAGCCTCTGTAACCAGAGCCCCACTGGGAAAGCTGATTTCTCAGAAGTGCTGGCACACCTGTGAGGAGCACAGGTGAGACCACCATTTCTGCTAGCATGCCTGAACCATCAGAACACAGGAACCAAGGAGTAGTCTGATAGAGAATCCTTCCGGTTTCCTCCTGCACCCAGAGCTGACCCTGCACTACAGCTCTCTGTACCCATATTCCACTGGGAAAAAGCTGGTCTGCCAGATGTGCTGACAACCTGAGAGTACAGGTAAGACCACCACTTCTGCTGTAACGGGGATCCTTCCTGTTTCTGTCTGCGCCCTGAGCTGACACTGTGCCATAGCTTTCTGTAGCCAAATATGACAGAAATATACTGGGAGAGCTGGTCTCCCAGTAGTGCTGACACACAGGCTTACAGGGGTGAAAAGCCGCTGTCAGCAAAAGCAAGACCAGCTAACACCAGAGATAAGCAGATGGCGAGAGTCAAAGACAAGAACCTAAGCAACAGAAACCAAGGCTGCTTGGCATCATCAGAACCAAGTTCCCTACCACGGAAAGCCCTAGATACCTGAACGGACTGGAAAAGCAAGATTTGAATTTACAATAATAACTCATAATGATAGAGGACTTTAAGAAGGACATAAATAACTCCCTTAAAGAAATACAGGACAACACAAGTAAAACAGGTAAAACATAAATAGGAAGCACAAAATCGCTAAAAATTACAAGGAGGAGGCGGGAACTGGAACTCTCAAGTGCAGAAAATCCCTGAAAGGAGCTCAGGAGGACCACTACTTCTTTTCTACATTCCTGGCCCACAGAGGCGGCCTGAAGCCCTCTGAACAGAGGAGCAGTCAGGAAGGCTCCTTCAATCTCAATATAGAAAGTCAGTCACCGGAATACAAGGCATCGAGGCAAATGTGGATGAAACATACCTTAAGTAACCTTCCTGAAGTCCTCAGGACATACAAATGCAAGAGAGTTCTAGGAAGGAACCTGGTTTCTGCTTGTACCTGAAGCTGACCTGGTCCCTGGTCTCATGCCAGAACACTACTTCGGGAGAAAACAAGGACAACAGGAGTGCTGACACAGGTTAACACAAGAATCCAAACTGTCTCAGAGACAGCAAGATTCATCATTGACACAAAACAACCTGGTGGCAAGAGGCAAGTGCAGGAGCCTAAGCAATGAAAGCAAAATTCTTGGTATCATCAGAGACCCAGTTCTCCACCAAACAACAAATATGTGGATATCCCCACCACATCCAGAAAAGAAAGCAAGATTTGGATTTAAAATAACATCTCTTGATACACTTCTTACAGAGTAAACAGTAGAATCCCCAAGAGAAACACAAAATCCCATAAAAATTACAGAAAACACAACCAAACAGGTGAAAGATTGAAAAAACCATGCAGGATTTAAACATGGAAATAGAAACAATAAAGAAATCACAAAGGGAGACAACATAGTGGGGAAAACTAGAAACAGATCTGACGTAGTCACAGAGGCAAGCATGGCCAACAAGAATACAAGAAACAAAAGAGAGAGTGCAAGGGGCAAAAGATACAATAGAACATTGGTACAACCACCAAAGAAAATGTAAAGGCAAACGTCTCTCTAACTGAAAACATCAGGAAATTCAGAGAAAATGAAAGATCAAACCTAAGGATATGGGTATAGAAAGAAGATTCCCAGCAAAGAGGGCCAGTAAATATCTTCAACAAAGTTATGAAGAAAACTACCCTATACAAAGAAAAATGCCCATAAACATACAAGAAGCCTGCAGAACTATAAATGGATTAGACCATAAAGAAATTCCTCCTGTCACATAATAGTCAAAAGGCCAAATGCTAACTAAAGAGAGGTGCTAAAAACAGTAAGGAAAAAGGTCAAGTAACATATAAAGGCAGACCTATCAAAATTATGCCCAACTTCTCTTTCCAGAAACTACCAAGCCAAAGATCTGGAAAGGTATCACTAACTATGAGGTAGCTAGCCCCGGCTACTGTCAACAAAATTCTCCAGTTAACATA